>NC_056741.1:1397901628-1398049128 GCF_019279795.1 Protopterus annectens | reverse complement strand
TCTGAGTGTTTTTTTTTTGACATTTGTAAGTATACCCATATATATATATATATATATATATATATATATATATATATATATATATATATATATATATATATATATATATGGGTTACCCTTAGTACATTGAAAGCCCACTACATCGAATTCCACTTCTCCGACATGGCAGAACATTGACAAATGAGGAGCCGAAGTTACCACACGGTAAGTTACCGTTTGGCCATCCACCTGAATTTTGTCCCGTACTCCCTCGGTAGTGCGTTCTTGGAGTCGGAATATTAAGTTAGGCGGGTGTGGGGGGGGGCATAGCCCCCCACATTTGTGTAGTCAGTTTAATGGAAGTTTTTCAGTTCTGGATGGCCAAATGGTAACTTACCGTGCGGGAAACTTCAGCTCTTCATTTGTCGATGTTCTGCCATATCTGAGAAATGGAATTCGATGTAGTGGGCTGTCGACGTACTAAGGGTAACCCACACACACACACACACACATATATATATATATATATATATATATATATATATATATATAAATATAATCTGCATTTGTTAATCAAGACTGCACAGCTGAGAACGTGCCATTATTGGTGGAAAAACACCAAAATATGTAACTAGAATAGTGTATCTCATGATATTATACCAAAGTGCTGTATATGCAACAACATGGTAAAAAGAACAATGCAGCAAATGCAGAGACAAGACATAAGCATAGCAGATAATAATGTAATACATTTTGAAGGACAGCACATACAAGTATAGGTCTGAATAAAAAGG
Organism: Protopterus annectens; assembly: GCF_019279795.1. NCBI lineage: Eukaryota > Metazoa > Chordata > Ceratodontiformes > Protopteridae > Protopterus > Protopterus annectens. Next base: position 1,398,048,355 of record NC_056741.1, on the reverse strand, counting down.
AAGCAGCTTAGAAGAATGCTACTGTATGGGACTATATTACAGGTTAGGCTGAGCAGTATACATACAAACTTAGCCTTGCAACAGTGGAGACTAGTTATGAAGGTTGTCCCTGAATACTTAGGTAATCCACAGTAAGAATAAAGATGGGTTTACAAGAGGGATTTGAATATATGTTTATCTTGTGTGCTTTTTTTGGGGGGGGGGGGCCCTTATCTTGCATAACCATCAAGCCTCCCCTCTCAGTCATCCTACTGATCCAGGCATTCTTACAGCAGTTGACACCCCCTCCAGCCGACTCATCTCCTTACAAGTATGAGTTGAGTGCTGAAAATGGGGCTGTTATGACCTGTAAGAGTGAGAGGATTTTATGTACCTATTTCCCTCTTCCTCAGACACTAGTGACTTCCATTATAGCTTGCTGTGAGCTTCTAGACATGCCTCCCTTGGGGTATGCAGTATACCATATTATAGAAGCAAAGTCATCTGGGTCATCCTTCTGGACCAACTTGTGGTTCTTCTCTGTCCTCCTGTTGATATGGGGCCCAGCAATTGCACTCCTGTCCTCTCTCCAATGTGCCAGCCGCTTTGGCTCCTGGACCATTAACTGAACCTCCTTTGCTGGTGAAAACATCAGGATTTTATCCCTCTAAGCCAGTAGAGCTAGGGGTCTTGTGTGTTTCTTACATCAGGAAGCCGCTTGTTTCAAACATTTCCATTACAAATCGAAAACATTTAGTCATCATACTTACTGATTGCTGTTGAAATACAGACCTGGTGATGCGTAGATTATCTTAGCTTCAGTGGAGGGGCTGTCAAAGATATGTATCAGACAGAAAAGGACAGTTAGGCATGCAGACTAATTTATGAGCCAATGGACATCAAACACTTTTTTCATTAATCCTCTTTGAATTTTCAGGTCCAGCACTTTTGTTTCTTAAGCATGTAATTTCTTCTTTTGAAACTGATGGATGATGTACTGATTTATCTTTCAAATGTTTTTTTGATGTTTCACGATTTATTTGAATACATTTTTTGCTTTTTGTTAAATTATCTGAGGTATGTTTCATTGTTTAAATATCTTTTGCAGCCCTTTTTTGGACATATGAAATTTGTTGTATTCCATCCTTTCTACCCCTGCATTTCTTACAACAGTATACTATTTTGTTATCATAATGTTTTGTTATGTTTTCACAGTTGTATTTACATTTATAGTACTTCTTCTATGAACCAGTTGTTAAATACAATCATAGCCTACTTTGCCTACATTTCTATTGTTTCTTTACATAGTTGCAGTTTCAGCATTGCCATTTTTGTCTTTGTAGTCGGCCCATGTCTAGCATGTGTTGATACTCTCTGCTCTATTAGTTGTAGTATTTTTAGAATAAAATGTCAAGAATCTACATGCAGAACAGAGAGCTATAACACTAAAATGTAATAAAAAACATAAATAAATAACTATACTGCACACAGCATGACAGAATGTCAAGCAAATAAAACAAATAAAAACAACTTTTTTTGAGTAAGTTCATACCAAGTGCTACTACTCTATTGGACCTGACTATTCCTACTTGTGCTATTTTATATCTTTGCAATGAACCAGGAGGTAATGACACAGTTTTGGTTCTACCTTTTCAGCCTGCAGTGAGAACTACAATCATTACTGTAAGTTATGAACAGTCTGCTGTTACAGATGGTATAGTTATTATAGATTCTGACCAGTTGCTTTGTGTTTCTTTCGGGGCAGCTCACTCTAAAATTTCAAATATGTTAAAACCAACAAGGTACACTTCTGATGCTGAAAAATGCCATAACATTATTGACAAGGACACAAATTTAAACATATTATGTGTGCATATAATGAGACAGTTGGTTCAACATGAATGGCTACAATGGGCTAATTACTTTTTTCTTGAATGTTTAAAGCCAACAGAGAATTTTTAAAAGATTAAGAAACTGTTACTGAAAATGCTAGGTTCAGTTTGATTCAACTACTAATTAAATGCAGTGAGGCAGAAATGTATAAATTAAATTAAGAAATGTATAAATTAAATTAGAGCACTGATACTAATTACAAGAGAGTGCCATTTTTGGTGAAGTGCTGAATACATTTCTTAATGATATTAATCCTGTCCACCCTCATCACACCCGGCGCAAATCTTAACATCTTTAACTCTGCCACGTCCAGCTCTGACTCCTGCCTTTTTGCCAGTGCCACTGTCTCCAACCCATATAACATAGCTGGTCTCACTAACCTCTTGTAGACCTTCCCTTTCACTCTTACTGGTACTCGTCTGTCACAAATTACTTCTGACACCCTTCTCCATGCACTCCATCCTGCCTGTACTCTCTTCTTCACCTCTCTTCCACTCTCACCATTACTCTGAACTGTTGATCCCAAGTATTTAAACTCATCCACCTTCGCCACCTCTACTCCCTGCATCCTCACCATTCCTCTATCCTCCCTCTCATTCACACACATATATTCTGTCTTAGTCTTGCTGACCTTCATTCCTCTTCTCTCTAGAGGATATTTCCACCTCTCCAGGGTCTCCTCCACCTGTTCCCTACTCTCACTACAGATCACAATGCCATCTGCAAACATCATAGTCCACGGGAACTCCTGTCTGAGCTCATCTGTCAACCTGTCCATCACCATTGCAAATAAGAAAGGGCTCAGAGCTGATCCTTGATGTAATCCCACCTCCACCTTAAATGCATCTGTCACTCCCACCGAAGAAGAATTACTATTACTAATATTTCTAAGGAGTAAGTTGTTTTAAAAATAGTAAACTAAAATGCTTTTTTTAGGCTATAAAGATAATAATGACTTAAGACAAGAAACACTGTTTATGTTAGAAGCATAGGTCAGTCCTGAAATGCATAAAAGGGCAGCAAACTTTTCTCCTGTTTTTTAGGCAAATGCTAGTTACATCACGGGACAAGTGGGAAGTGGATTCAAAAGTACTAACCATGTCCATGACCAAACCAAACAGACCAGACAGGAGAACTCAAAGAAGGAAAGTTCACTGTTCACAGGACTGGTTAAGCTCCATAGATGACTTTGGAAGAATCTTGGTAGCTGCTAAAAATGTCACCAGCACTAAACAAAAATTCAGTGGGAGTCATTGGTGACAATGAAATCCTCAATCTTACTTCACCCACAAGATTAACAACGATTCTGGTGGTAAGAACACAAACTTGAGCCTCACACTGATTTTGTGAACAGTAAGTGTTCTTTTAAGTATTTTACCTGTCCAATGAGGATCTAGGTAATGGAGAATCAGAAGTCCTTCAAAATGAATGGGAATATGTGACACTGTTACATATCCTAAAACCTAATCTGGCAGCCCCGTTAGAAGGTGGCAACATGCATAATATATCTTTGAGTAGCTCCTTACATAAGCCAAGTGCCTACAACTGATTATTAATGAACAGCATTGACGCTTTTCAGAGGTTCTGTGAGAAGGGTATTTGTGAACTAGTTAAGAGACCTAATAAGCAAACAATTTTATAACTTAGGAAAAAACTTAAATGCACACTAATCATTGTAATTAATGACAATTCCATCAGAATTATTAAAGCAGACAAGGAGTGTAGGGTAGTCATCATGTGAGGATAAAATGTTTCTTTATTGTTGTTTTCTAAAATAGTTATGCAGATATTGTTTCCTAGAGTTGAGCATTTGTATACGGGGATATTATTAGGCATACCCAAAATTTATAACAAGTCTGAGGATCCCCCTCTATAGTCTCTTATAGCTAGATTTAAGATAGATATATTGTCTCAGTTTGTTGAAACTAAATAAATGTTAGGAAGATCAATTTTTTTAGATTCATCTAATTGTATTTAATTGAAATCACTTATTTTGACAGCAGAAGATTTATATGTAACATGTGACATTGCTAGGCTTTATACCTTTATACCACACTAGCTTGGACTTGTATGGTTCAAACAGTGCATGTGTTTACATCAGGTTTTTTTTTCTGATAGGAGATTAATTTTTATATGATTATATGAATTTTATTAAAACACATAATTATGTTGCTATGTTTCTGCTATCTGCAGATGAAAGGCAAAGCTCTGGAGTTGCAATGGCCTCCACCTCTTCCAGTATTGTTATAGGAGAATAGGAAAATGTTTATATTCATAATTGTGCACTTTATATTTATTTGAACATTTTTTTTATGATTTATGATGATATTTTGTTTGTATGGTCAAGTGATTGACAACATTTAAGGTTAATGATTCAATCTAAGAAGGGTTCTGCCTAGTTTTTTTGATTTTAATGTTAATTGATAAAAGTTGTGTGCCTTGATTTTGGACATCATATTTTTATAGGATTTGGGGAAAGGTACAATTATTGCATGTACTTCAAAGGAAGGAAGGAAGTAGCTAGTAATGCATATTTAGTCTTCAATAGTATGAATCTTATGTTTTTAAAATGAATGTACTAAAAGAGTAGCTAGTGATGGTTAGTCAGTCCCAACTTTGAATTCAGGTTTTATTAACGAGACAAGCATTCTGCTTGACAAATTTTAGGAAATGGATTATCCATGTGGGTTTATAAACTCACCGAGGAAGTAGTAATTGAAAGGAAGGGAGGGTTCTCTATATAAACCAAGTATCTACATTACGTGCATGGGTTTCAGAAGTTACACTAAGTTCTTCTATGGTAGAAGTAAAAACTCATGTGATATCAGATATTGCTGAAATTTTAACTTGTATTTTTGGATACATAAGCAATTAGATTATTAACAATAATATGAGATATTGCTGAAATTTTAACTTGTTCCTTGGATACATAAGCAATTAGGTTATTAACAATAAATTGAGGATTTGATCGCACAACAAGAACTTTAAAAAAAAACTGTTGATTGAGAGACCATTTTTTTCAATAAAAGAGGACCGAACATGAAGAGTACATTAGAAATTAAGTCTAATAACAAATGTATCACATTAAATGGTACATATAGTTGCAAACATTGCGAAATGCATAAGTTTATTTTGAACAGAGCTTTTTTTTGTTATAATAAAAATAAGACTTACTGGGATCCTAAGTATTTTAATTATAGGTCTGCTGTTGCAGTCTATGTGGCAATGTACTTTACATTTGATGTTTTCTTTGTATTGTATAGTGCATGGAAGCTTAGTTGGGAGATTTTATGAATACCCCTTTGCCATGAATAAAGGTAATATTAACAATGCTTTATACATAATTATATGCACTAACCTCAAGAGATACTTATTATATGTTTTTAATTATGTGGAAGCTGATTTGGGGGGCTGGGAGAATTTCTTTGATCATAAAGAATACTTTCTCAGTGCCTCCGTACCCCTGGTTTAAATGAATGTCTCAGTTTCAGAAGCACACTGAAACTAAGCAGGTTAATATGCAAGTTTAAGTGTTAATTGTCTAAGTTGCCGTGATAGTCATGTGATCATCTGGTGATTATTGCATTGTGCACTTTGGATGAAATAGATTTAGGATGAGCATGCTTGCTCATAGATTAATAGCTATTCCAGGGCCACTGAGATTTAATACCATGGCAGTACATTCACTCAAGCTACACCTCCTTTTTCTATGAAGGCCATACCACTCAATCCCAGAGTACATTTGTGGATAGCCATCCAATCATCAAGTTTATGTTTAAAGAAAGATAGTGAGTTGCTTGTTAAATAGTGTTTAGGAAATGCTGGATTATAAATCTTTCCCTCAACCATGTTTTTTTGATCTGTTGGTGAAGATTTGTGCCCCTGATTTTAGTACTCATAGAAATATTGGAGTAGTAGGGAAGCAGGGGACCCAGGATAACTGAGTCTCTAATGGTACAAGAAGCATTACAGAGATGTCCTCAAGAGTCTATGAGACTCAGAATTAATGGATAGAGCTTTCAGCCTCTCTTGGTAACTCATGAACTTGGAATGTGCAATCTTTTTAGTTAGGAACCCTTGGCATCTTTCTAATTGCTGTATACATTTAGTGAGATACATCCCAAAGGTGGCCCTGTACTTGATAACTGACCTGATTAATTCTGAGTATAAGGAAGTAACTACCTCTTTAACCTTGATGACATTTGTTTGGCAGTTAGCTGGTATAAGTAAAAGGATTTGCTGGCCACCATTATCTTATGATGGTCAAAACAGAGGGATGCTCAAAACACATTGTTTTATTAAAGTTTTATTTGATCAACATTCCATGCACAACTGATTTTTGTATATTTTACATTTGTATTTTTATTTTAGTTTGCTGTAAAACTAAAACTACATGAACCACTTGTCTTTCTGCTTATGATAAAATTGTCAAAAGATGATATTCTGATTTATGCTTGATGATTCTGCATTCATTCCTGGCTTTGCCTCCCTTTTTTTCCTGTGGACTTATTTCTTTCACTGTATTTCTGTCAGCTTTTCAATTTCTTAGTTTATTTTCTGTCTCTATTTTTAGGTTAATAACCTTTTTGTGAAAAGTTTGTTTTGGATGGTTTTTGGGGCGTTATTAGTTGTATTTGATAGGTTTTAGTGGCTTTGAAGTAAGTCTTTCACTGTTTTTCTTCCACTAGTTAAATTCAATGGTATGTGAGCTTGCACATTTCAACCTGATATTTACTTCTTCCACGTTAAATTTTTTAAATTTTATGTAGTAACCTTTGTGTTACAGCTTCGATTTTATTGGCTTGGCTTTCTAAATATATATATTTAGTTTCCTTATTAACTGTTATAAACTTTGTACAGCTTTCTGTGTTTCTGAAGTTTTGCTGGTGGTTGCAAGTTATATTGCAGTGCTTCTTGCTCTAAGTTTCTGCCACACCAGGTTTTTATTCTGTCCAGTATCTTTATTTGTTTCCATTTTAATAATGTTTATTGTATGAAACTGGTTATATTTTTGTGTTTTATAGCAGTTTGTCTCGTGTAAGGTTGAGTACACTGCCCTCACTGTCTATTAGTCATTGCTAATGTGTGGACTTTTTAGTCATTAAAGGATATCAGTAAAATAATATCACACAATTTCCCATGCATATACAAATGTAGGTAGCAAGATTATAAAAGCTCCATCTCTCCTGGACTTACCATGTGTGCCTGTATTGTAACAGTCTTCCCCATAAAAGCTATTGTAGTTTCTATAATGGAGAGATGCTAGGCTTGTTTAAAAAGGGAAATCTGAATGTGGAGGACAATTAAACATCAAAGGTGCTGCAGCCAGCTAGCACCAAGTGACAGGGTAGTGTGTGAGATGTATAAACCAGTACTGTGACCAGTGGTTTTATGTGACATAAAAACCTGGGCAGTAAAGGAAGAGCAGCTGAGAAAGCTTGAGGTGATGGAGATGAAGTGCCTGAGATGGATATTGAGATGAATTTGTGAGAGACAAGAAGAACAGAAGAGGGGGTGAGGATGTCCACCACAGCGATGGATGGTGTGCATGAGAAAAGACCTGTGACAGTTGGGCATGACTGTTAAAGAAGGTATGAGAATGGCTGTGAATCAAGAGGGGAGGCAAGAGTTGGCAGTATGCCTTCTCCCATGTACAAATGTGAAAACAGGGTTGACGCTGCTGGTGTGTGTGTGTGTGTGTGTGTGTGTGTGTGTGTGTGTGTGTGTGTGTGTGTGTGTGTATATATATATATATATATATATATATATATATATATATATATATATATATATATAGACATCTATCCATAACCTCTTTTTTCAAATTTTGAAGATAGGATTGTGAGGTTGGGGTGCCACATCAGCAGTGGCCATCATCTAAAGCCAATGTTCACACTGCTGGTTGGGTAGCCCTGTTGAGGCAGATATATGATGCTGTCATCCCTGCTAAGTACATTATAGACAGAGCTCCCTTAAGTGTAGACCCAGTGGTACGTGATCTGGATACTCAGGTTGATAGCAATCTGAGCTTTGACCACCACATATCCACAGCAGTAAGGACATCCTTCTTTGTGGAACATCTTATAAGTAAAGGCATCGCACCTAGATCTAAGGATGTTATAATTCCATTATACTTGGCTCTCATCAGACCAATAATTCAGCATAATGCTCCCTTTTGCATGTACCTCACCAGACACCTGAAACACTTAGAGAGACCACACAGGTTCCTCTCCAAGAAATTACAGGGTACACAAAACAAGTCTTACATGGAAAGACTGAAAACTCTGTCACTATATTCTGTCTCCTACAGGTTGCTAAGGGGTGAACTGTGCCTGGCTTACAGGGCAGTCTCTGACCTGCCCCTAATGGAAATGCTGCACATTCATAACTCAAACTGAAGGAGGGATACTCACTTAAGGGATCTTAACCTAGCTTCTGACATAACAGATCATGTTGGAGAGATAGATACATCTCCCAGAGACTGTCACTTCTCTGGAATAAGCTTCCAATTCACATGAAATAGAGCCCCTCCCTGACCCTCCTCAAATGGAACCTTGATCAATGGGTGAGTGACTGCAAATTTACTCCTAGAACGGTGCCCATGTCCCTTCTGGACAGAGGAAATCAGTATTAACTACCATAGACTCTTACCTCTTCAAACTTCACTCACCTAACCTCTGACAACTGGGGCAACTCAGGATAAATATGGCTAGGCTTGTAAAGGCTTTAGGGCCGTTAGCCTAGTAACCTCCTCTGAACCTATGAACCTACATATATATATATATATATATATATATATATATATATATATATATATATATATAAATATATGTGTGTGTGTCTATCTCTCTCTCTCTCTCTCTATATATATATATATATATATATATATACATATACATATATACATATATATATATATATATGTATATATAGACACACACACACACACACACACACACATATATATATATATATATATATACTGTATATGTGTGTGCGTGCATCTATGTGTGTGTGTGTGTGTGTGTGTGTGTGTGTGTGTGTGTGTGTGTGTGTGTGTGTATGAATCTATTTGTATCTATCTATCCATCTATGTGGATAGATATAAATACGTGAATCTATATATTTATGTGTTGGTTCAATATTGTAGTCTACATATGTATATATGATATGTCATTGTCAAATATTAGCTTACACATATTAATATACTGGACTTTTGATTGATTTGAAGGAAATATGACGCTCTCAGTCTTACATTATTGGCACAGCAAGTTTTTTTTATGGAACCAGACAACAAAAGGGAACTTTGATAGACTATTTCTATGAATAAGGTAAAACTTCCTTCAAAGCACCATGTAAGGGGTAACTCAGGTACTCCCTTTTAAATATGCAATGTTATATGTTTCTTCTTCATGATAATTCTTGAAAATCAGTTTCATTTGTTTGCAAGTTCTTATCACATGGTTTGTGAAAGCAATGTGTTTTTATCAAGGCCAAACTTCTTGTTCATTTTGACCAAAAATCAATAACTACTAATGCTCTTATAAAACTCTTCTACCATGATAATGAACATTAGCTTATTGCTGTCAGATATGTAACTGTCCCCATAAGCCATATCATTGATCAGTTACCTGTGATCATATACTAGTTCTTTGCTATTACAAATAGCCTACTCCCCAGAAAGATATCCACTTTCTGTGTGCACTTCTAATGTCTCATTGAGAAGAAAGTGCAAGAAATAAAGCTATAGTTATATATATCAATTTGAAGCTGACATATACACTGCCCCAAGCCATATCAGTTATCATTCAAAAGTGGTAATGTAACTGCTCAGTACTTTCACAAACTGCATGTCTCCACACACTTACTCTCCAAAAGATGAACACTTTTTGTGTACTCATCTTACTTTTTTATGAGGAAAATGAAATAAATGCTGACAACATTCTTGTATTTCAACACTATGCTCTCACAGATATACACTTCTCTCAAGTAATATTAATTATTATTTCATAAGTTTCCTTGTAATTATCCCTTGCTTCATAATATAACAATCCCAAAAGGATATTCACTTTCTGTTTACTCTTCTGATGTGTGATTGTGAGGAGTATGAAATACACAATAGCTTCAGTAATGGTTTTCACCTTATTGCGCATAGTCATATATACTCCCCTTAGGTATCAATGATCATTCAGTAGTAATGATGCATTTACTTTTGTGTATTCACATATAACCTTCCTCCCTACTCCCAGAATATAGCAACCTTCTGTGTACTTTTGTGATGAAAGTGAAAGAACAAAAGGTCACTATAATATATCTCAACATATTGCTGTTTTATCTGTCTTTCTATCTATCCACCCATCTAGCTTTCTATGTACACATACACATATATCTATCTATCAATCCATTCATTCATACATACTAACACAGTACTCACTCCCATGTTAAATCTAAAGTCATTTGAATGGGATTACATAACTCCCCTTTGTTTTCATCATTAGACTGCCCTCCAAACAGCTATTTGCTTCTGCTGATCATCTGCAAAGTTTAATCACCCAAGACTGGTGGAAATACTGGCCTCAGTAATGTAATGTAAGTCACTCTTCTGGTCATGGTATTACATTATATAAATAAATAAATAAAAAAAAACACGTCTAGATCATGCTGTGGGCATTGTAAACCATTTTCATTGTCCACAGATACTCTTGATTTCCAGGAGTTAAATAAAAAAGATATCTGTGACAGAATGTGGCCCCGAAGATATGAGTATCTGCTCTTCTCACCATCTCTAGTCAAATGACTAGAGACAGCAGGGTAAGCACCATGTTTGATGGTCTTAGCAACAAAAGTCAGATGGATAGTTTCCAAAGTATCAAGACATAGACTGGTTACTAAACAGTTTCTGTTTAGTGTGGAGGAATGTAACTCATACTAAGGGTATATCTCCCCAATGTTGTCACTATATCAATAATAAAACTCATAAGTATTTTTCCAGACAAGGCAACAGTTCTGTTAGTGTACACAGGATGACACCTAAACTTTCTATAGTGAGAAGGGCAGTCTGCTATGTTTAATATCAGGACTGAGATGCAGTGAAATCAATAGAGTTAGAATGGGATGCTTGGGTGTATTTTGTAACAAAGTATATTATTAAAAAATCCCTGATTTTTTTTGAAGTCTTATATGGCCTCATATACAGCAGTAAAATAATGTTCTTGAAGAGATTCGTTGTCACTGGCTTGCAGTATACGCAGTTTCCACTGGGGGACTATATGACCTTCATTTAAAAGGAAGACTGAAACTAATGAACAGAACATATATCTACCAGGTTTTCATTACACCAAAGGTAAGTAAATAAATAAACAAATGCATACATATTTTACCAGACTAGGCAACATTCATGTTACTGTGTATAGTGTTAGGTCTACATTCCATGTATTGATAAAGGCAGTAAGGTGATGTGTAAATTGTAAATCAAGACTGAAATACAGAGAAATAACTGCAGGTAGAATGTAATTTCTGAATGCATTGTACATTGAAAAATCTTAAACGAATTTCCTTCATTTTTATTATGAACTATAACAAGAAAAATAACATATGACTTTAAATGCAGGTAGCAAATATAATGTTTCAGAGACCTTTCGGTCTTTTAGACTGGCGCTATATCCAGTTTATACTGGGTAGGCTGGTTCATCACTGCTTAAATGGCAGGATGAAACTGAGCTCCAGAATATATAAATACACTAAGCTGTTGTTAACAACAGAAGTAACAAATCATAAACATTTTACCAGGCAAGGCAACATTTCTGTTACGACATATATCATGAGACCTAAACTCTGATGTACTGACAAAGGCACTGTGCTACAATGTTAACAATAATTGAGATGCAGTGAAATTGAGGTACAATAGTAGCCTTGAGTATCTTTAGTACCTGAGTGTCTTATCAAAATTTCACAAGGGTACTGACATCAAATGTACACAGAAATGATAGCTTACAAAAATGAAACCCATAAGACCAAACATATAGTTGTGGATCTTACACACCACTACCAATACCCAGTAGAGTACTTTAAAGGGACAGATGTGTATTTGTACTAAAGTGCTCATATTACATCTTGAGAACTGTTGCTATAGCCTTAAAAACTCCATCTGCCATAGTGTTATGCTGGTATGTAGTACAAAACAATGGTTCAGTCTTGTAAATTTTGATTTTGTAAGCTACCGTTCTTGTGTACATTTGATGTTCTCATCTTGATGTTTTCAGTTTTGATGCTATGTTAACTCAATCAAATGAAGTACAGCTATATACACACATACACACACACACACAAACACACACACACACACACACACACACACACACACACACACACACACACACACACACACACACACACACACACACACACACACACGTATATGAGAGAGAGAGAGAGAGACAATGTTTTCACGTGACTAATTTCATCTGAGCACTGGTATAGCAAACTTATGATATTATAAATATTTCACTATCCAAATCAACATTTCCATTACTTTTCTATGGAAATATTTGTGTTTTTACACAGTATAATAGTACTTGGAGCTTATATATTCTGGATATTATTTTCACTCTACAACTTTGCTACCAATCTATGACAGCATTGCCTTTGTCAGTATGTGGAGTTTTGTAATGAAATCTGAAAGTCAGGCTGAGATATGACATCATGATCTGGCATTTTTTAGTATACTTGGAATCGATTGTGTATGTTATACTGCTGTACCCGACTTTTACTCAGTATTCAGAGAGTCATAATGATTTAGAATATATGATAAGTTGGAATTACATCAGAAGTAAAAAAAAAACTATGCATTTCTCTTGAATAGATGAGTAGAGAAGTGTCTTTTTCACTGAAATGATCACCTCCCCTTATTAATTATTCTGGGGTCCAGTCCAAGTTTTGTGCTTGAGGATAACAAGTGTAAGAAATTGGATTGACAGCCAAGAAAGACCAGCATACCAGTACAACGGTACAAATCCCTACAGTCCTACCTTCTGCAGATTCTGTCCATTTATGTACAATAAGAATTATTTCAATTGTCCAGTGTTAAAAAGGATTTGGATCTCCACATGAAGGGACTGTATTACAGAAATAGTTATGTACAGGGCCGAATTCGCCTCTTTTCATACTTTCTATGTGGGCAAACAAATAAACAAATTCAAAGTCAAGATTGCCCACCAATTACCTTCTGGCAAAACACTTCATGGAATTTCTGAGCTACCAGGGTTTTAAACTTCATATCTTGGATGGTCTGGAATTGGGACTGATGCAGGGGAACAAAAATGATCATTTCAAAATGCACTCACTCAAGGCACTCCTTAAAATGGAGAGCATCGACATCTGTGCAGTGACAGAGACCTGGTTCAAGGCTCCAGAGAGCCACCTAACCTGGACCAAAGCACTAAAGGCAGAGGCATGTCCATATTCATTACGGATATCCACACCTCCAGGCTAGTTGCTCAGCATAATGCATCTGAGATTATCCAAGTGCAACTAACTCTGGGCAAGACCACAATACAAATTGTAGTTTGCTACAGATCCCCCACCATGCCCCAAGATTCCCACTCCTCATTTCTTGATACACTGGAAAATATTAAGGTACAACCTAACACCCTAATAATGGGTGATTTCAACTACCCCACCATTAACTGGGGAAAACTACTCATGTATCAACTCTTGTGCTCAACGTTTTCTGGAATTCATAAATTCCAATGCCTTGAATCAACTTATCTACACCCCCACCAGGGGCAGCAATATCCCAGACCTGGTCATTATCAACATGGGCAACTGGTGTTCCACACCAGAGGCCAATTCCTTGTTGGCCAGATCCGACCACAAGCAAATCACCCTAGACATCCACATCCCACCCCCACCCCCCATTAGGGAAACCACCGTAAACAATTTCTCCAAAGCCAACTTCACGCTTCTTAAGACAGAAGTGGCAAACTGCATGACACAATGCTGATGGACAATAGAGATATGACTGCTGAATCCTATACAATTGCACTTTATAAGCACTTACATGAGTGCATGGATCGTGCAATCCCTAACAGAACCAAGATGTTATCCTCCAAAAAAAGGAAGCCAATCTGGTGGACCCCTGCTATAAACAAACTCTACAACAGAAGAAAGAAACTGTTGCAAAAAAGAGTAAAATCCCATGATTGGAGGAACTCCCTGGTCAGCCTCAGTAAGAAGCTGAGATCCCTCATAAAATCCTCCAAAGCTAGTTATAAAAACAAAATCGCCACTGATTCTAAAGACAACCACAAAGCATTCTATAGCTTTGTCAAGAATCTCAATGGCAACACTCAGATCTGCTCTGAGTTACAGCACAATGGCACTAAATATATAGAACCAACTGATTTTGCCAACATCCTGGCAGATAGGTTCAGTGCTAAATTTACCCCTCTCTCATCCCCTAAAGGGCCCATCTCTATACTGGAAGAATGCAAAGTACCTGTAATCACAGCTGCACAGGTAAAAAACACACTCTCCACAGCCAAGAACACAGCATCCATGGGACCTGACAACATCCCAGGCTGTGTTCTACATGAACTACAGAACAAATGGGCACCCCACTTAAGTACCATGTTTAATCATAGCCTCACCTCAGGCTTTGTGCCCACTGAATGGTGCACAGCAACGGTTATCCCACTCCACAAAGGGTGAGCCAACATGGACCCCGGGAACTACTGCCCCATTAGCCTGACGAGCCTGGTCTGCAAGGCTATGAAGTGTATCTTCATGGAACTTATAAATAATGATATTGGTAATCTCCAAACTCTGGACCCTACCCATTTTGGGTTTGTAAAAGGCAGATCATGTCTCCTAAACCTGATAGACTTCTTTGAAGCAGTCACCAAAGCTGTAGATGAGGGTAAGGTAGTTCACACAGCCTATCTAGATCTCACCAAGGCTTTCGACACCATTCCCCCACTCTGGAATTATAGACAAACTCACTGAACTAGGTATAAATCCCTATGTCACAAGATGGGTTGCCAACTGGCTCACTTACAGAACCCACACTGTGAAAGTAGCAGACTCTAAATCCAACTTCAGATCAGTGACAAGTGGAGTACCACAGGGTTCAGTCCTAGGTCCTCTCCTGTTTGGTATCTACTTCTCTGAAGTACAGGCTAACACAGAAGGTCTTTGGCTAACAAAGTTTGTAGATGACTGCAAACTATGAGCCATAATCAAAACTTCTAACAATGTGGCCATCCTACAAAAGGGCCTCACTGAGACAGTTGCCTGGTGTCAAAGCCATGGCCTCAAGCTCAATGTCAAAAAGTGCATTGTCATCCCTTTTGGTAAAAATTCTGTACCCATGAACTACCACATAGGTGGTAGTCTACTTAACACCAAAAGTGTGATAATTGACCTTGGGAAACAGGTGGACAGTAGTCTCTCCTTTGATAATCACATCGCCACAGTAGTCAGGAAATCCTTCTACGTGGCACACCCCATCACAAAAGTTTTCTCATCCAGGAAAAAAGAGGTCATTGTTCCCCTCTACTCATCACTCATTAGACCCATTATAGAGTACAACGCCCCTTTTGGTAAGTACCTCACAAGACATCTACAACAACTGGAAAGGCCACAGAAATACCTCACAAAGAGGATTATCGGCCTCAAACAAATGCCCTACGGAGACAGTCTCAAAAAACTCCAGCTTTACTCTGTCACATATCGCCTACTCAGAGGCGATCTCTGCCTAACATACAAAGCTATGTCAAACCCAGAGCTGTTGGACAAAGCCAATAACTCTGCTGGTGAAGCACTATTCTCTTGCACCATAGCCAAATTATGGAACTCCCTCCCACCCACAATTACCACCATACAATCATGCACTCACTTCAAAACTTTACTAAAAGCGCACCTAAAAACATGCTGGCTATGCCCTTGCAACTCCCACTCTAATGTCACCCACCCCATCCAACCACTACCTTTCTTTCCACTCCACTAACTACCTTGATTATAACAAGCTCAGATGCTCATAAGCCTAGTACTTATACAGCAGGAACTTCTTATTGTAACATTTGTTAATGTCTGTTATGTACTTCACAGATAAAGATTCTAGTTGTCTACTGATGTACTATGTTCTTCATCTGTAAATATGTTGTAAGTAATTGCTATGTAAATTGTTAATCACCATGTAATCCAATGTAACTACTGTCTGTTTATTTTAACTGTGGAGCTTTTCTCCTTGGGCCTCTGCTGAAAATGGACCTACGTCCAGTCGGACACTCCCGGTCAACAAATATAAATAAATAAATAAAATAAATAAATAAAAATGCTCCACTTAAAGAAATCCCAATCCCTCTGAGCTACACATTCTAGGGACCTAAACCTTGTCACCACAATAAACAGAACATGCTGGAGGGATAGATTCCTGTCCCAGAGACTTCCCATACTCTGGAACAAACTACCTATCTATATCAAACAAAGTTCCTCATTAGCACTCTTCAAGAAAAATCTAGATAATTGGATGGGAGATAGGAAATTCACTGGGATCACTTCTGTGGCTCTGCTTGACAGTGGCACAAGAAAATAATTTTCTTGGGTGGCAAAAACCAGGGTACCGTTTGGCTAGGCTTATGTAGGCCCTAGGGCCAATAGCTTAGTACCTACCTATGAACCTATCTGAAAAAGCTTAAACAGTCTTCACAAATCAGACAATACATGCAACAAACAGTGGCATAGCTAGACTAGGAAAGAGAGGCAGCACTTTTGTGACTAAATATCACCTTTATTAATGCCCTGCTGCTAATGTGTGTGTGTGTGTGTGTGTGTGTGTGTGTGTGTGTGTGTGTGTGTGTGTGTGTGTGTGTGTGTGTGTGTGTGTGTGTGTGTGTGTGTAATGCCCCAGTTAGGTAAATCTGGTGGTTAGGCTTACTCAGGCTCAAACCCTGTACCTTAGGTACAAGAAGCAAGAGCCTGAATTCTCTACCCATACCACCACTTGCAATTCAGGGAGTTGAGTCCATAGCTTTCAAGTGTCCAGATTTTTACAGAATGTCTGGAATGTTTGGCTCATACTTTTGGTCTGTTTCTCTTAATTGTGGTTTTCTGGCAGATCAGTGAGAACTGAATTCACTAAATATTGATAGCCAGACTGAAACTTAAATGGCTGGTTTTCAGGAAACGCATGGTAACATAAAACATTTTATTCTAGCAACTTTCTAAGATTATACAAGCAATGTTTAAAATGTGTCCCTAGTTTTGGCCCTTTGCCCCCCCCCCCCTTAAATTTCAGCTCTTTCCAGATTTCTTGTGCTGCAAAGTTGCGAGATATAGTTGAGTGTCAAGTGGATTTTTCAAGGAGCTGAGAGCTTCAGGGGAAGAGAAGTTTAGTGCTGCTTATGCCAAGTCTGTTTGCATTGTCAGTACCACAACAAGTAGTATACTTGCTTTTGATGCAGACGGCTGTGGGTTCTACTGCTGCTACTGTACTGTGTTGTACTTTAAAGGAGGTGGATGCTGCAGTCCTGAGAATGTCCTCCTTTGGAGGAGATATCTATTAACTATGAACCTGTTATCAGTTTGCCATCCTTTCCTATTGCAATATTACTAGCTTATCATTTTTTTAATGTAATATAGGCAATTTATTCTTCAAGGGCAACAAGCACTTTATTTGTAGATGAAACAATGAAATATAAAGTTGTTTGCTAGCAGCAACCTCTTCATTAGTTAATGTGGAATTACTTAGATGACTTTCATGTCTGCAGAGATTGTGCATATTTACTGATATTCGTGGATTGTGATGGCAGAAGGTTGAATAGACTTTTATGATGGAAATATTCTGAATCGGGCAGTTTTGTCATTATTGGTTCATACTTTTTATTTCATTGCTTACTGAAAAATTTTTCAAAACTATTTAAAACACACTCTAACAAATGTGCTGTATTATACAAGGGATATAATTTAATACAATCAGGAAGGTGAATGAAAGAACACATGTAGGTTTGCAAGTCCTAAATATGTGTGCAAGGGGCTATGATTTGAAGACAACCCAAAGGTAAACCTTATCCATCACTGGCCAGATGCATTTTCTTTGAACATGGGTTTCAGTGCTGTTTCAATTAATCTGAGCGTCAAGGGCAGAGAACGTTTAATGCTAAGTATGGTACTGTATTGCTTTGTTTTAGCAGATGACTATCAGTGTTTGTGCTATAAATTTTAAAATAAAAGTTTTAAATGAAATCCAAAAACTCCCTTACCAGCCTCAGTAAGAAGCTGAGATCCCTCATAAAATCCTCCAAAGCTAGTTATGAAATTAAAATTGCCAAAGATTCCAAAGACAGCCATAAGGCATTCTATAGCTATGTCAAGAATGTAAATGGCAATGCTCAGATCTGCTCTGAGCTACAACAGAATGGCATTAAATATACTGATCCCAAGGATATTGCCAATATCCTGGCAGATCAATTCAGTGCCAACTTCACCCCCCTTTCACCCCCTAAATGGCCCATCTCAATACTGGAAGATTGCCAAATTCTGGTAATAACGGCCACACAGGTAAAAAACGCACTCTCCAAAGCTAAGAATACAGCATCCATGGGACCAGATGACATCCCGGGCCGTGTACTACATGAACTACAAAATGAACTGGCACCTCACCTAAGTGTCATGTTTAATCATACCCTCACCTAAGGCTTCGTGCCCACTGAGTGGCGCACAGCTGCAGTTATCCCACTCCATAAGGGGGGATCCAACTTGGATCCCGGGAAATACCGTCCCATCAGTCTGATGAGCCTGATCTGCAAGGCCATGGAACTTATAAACAAAGACATTGGCAACCTTAAAACACTGGACCCCACCCAGTTTGGGTTCATGAAGGGCCGATCTGGTCTCCTGAACCTTATTGACTTCTTTGAATCAGTCTTCAGAGCCGTGGACGAGGGTAAGGCAGTCCACACAGCCTATCTGGACCTCGCCAAGGCCTTTAACACCATCCCCCACTCTGGAATCATAGATAAACTTACTAAGCTGGGCATTAATCCCTACGTCACTCGATGGGTTGCCAACTGGCTTACTGACAGAACCCACACTGTAAAAGTAGCTGACTCCAAATCCAGCTCCAGACAAGTGACAAGTGGAGTACCTCAGGGTTCAGTCCTGGGACCTCTCTTGTTTGGCATCTACTTCTCTGAAGTACAGGCCAACACTAAAGGACTCTGGCTAACAAAGTTCACAGATGACTGCAAAGTGGGTGCCATTATTGAATCCCCAAATGATGTGGATACTCTACAAAAGGGCCTTACAGAAACAGATGCTTGGTGCCAGAGCCATGGGCTCAAGCTCAATGCCAAGAAATGCATAGTTATCCCCTTTGGGAAAAAACATGTACCCGTGAATTATCATATAGGTGGCAGTACACTAAACACCAAAAGTGTGATAAGAGACTTAGGGACACAGGTGGACAGTTGTCTCACCTTCAATAACCACATTGCCACAACAGTCAGGAAAGCCTTCTGTGTGGCACACCTCATCACTAAGGGCTTTTCATCCAGAAAAAAGGAGGTCATTGTCCCACTGTACTCATCCCTCATTAGACCTATTATAGAATACAACGCCCCATTTGGTATGTACCTCTCAAGATATCTGCAACAACTGGAAAGGCCGCAGAAATACCTCACTAAAAGAATCACAGGCCTAAAGCAGATGCCCTATGCTGACCACCTTAAAAAACTCCAGCTATACTCTGTCGCATATCGTCTACTCCGAGGCGATCTCTGCTTAACATACAAGGCCATGTCAAACCCAGAACTGTTGAACATGCTACACTTAAAGAAATCCCAAACCCTCAGAGCCACACGCTCCAGGGATCTAAACTTTGTCATCACAGTAAACAAAACATGCTGGAGGGATAGGTTCCTGACCCAGAGACTCCCCAGACTCTGGAATAGACTGCCTATACATGTCAAGCAGAGCGCCTCTTTGGCCCTCTTCAAAAGGAACCTTGATGAATGGATGGGAGAAAGGAAATTCACCCTGGGGATCATGTCAGTTGCTCTGCTAGACATGGGTCCAGGGAAGTAAATAGCGTGGGAAGAAATAGCCAGGGAATTGTTATGGCTAAGCTTGTATAGGCCCTAGGGCCGATAGCCTAGTACCAACCTATGAACCTATAATCATTGCAGAAGTAAAGAATAAAGCAGTATGCACATTACAGTTTTTATGGTAAATGGGGATAAATAGCCAAGCAATGGGACACTGGAATGGCTGCAGGGGGGAGGGCTGTTTATGGAGAGCCCATTTGACCAAGATTTTATGAGAGGGAGGGGCAGCAAACTCAAAGACAGCCCCGGGCAGCACAAACTGTAGCTATGCCACTGGCAAGAAACCTGGGTAAAACAGAAGCTGTTAAATTGAGAGTATGGTAGCTATTAAAAACCTGTGCCACAAAGCATACTACTAAGGCTCCGAGATCCTTGAAAAGTCCCTAATGTATATGGACATCTTCTAGGGACATTTTTGAATAGTGATTCATGTATTTTGCTAAAAGGACAATGGCTTTATTCAGGCACTTTGATATGAATGATTCACTTCAATGACATTGCTCAATTTTTATTCTACAACTATATTTTATGTTGTTACATTTGGTTCACTATTTTTCATCTTTCACTTGGTTACTTTTACTCTGAATAAACAGCAGGGCTTCTATTATACCGTAGGCTTGGTGTTTGAACTGGTTTTCCTCTTTGATGAACTATTTCAAACTGATAACATAGAAGTTGTAGATGCTGACTATGTAGCATACAAGAGGGCACAGTGTTTTATATTATATTGACTTGGAATTTCATATAAATAAAACTGGATCAAACTCTGCACTGGCCATGGATGATGTATCTCAACCTCATAAAAGTCTTCTCCATGGATGTCTATCGTATGATATAGCAGAGGTCATGCCCAGCTGTGAGCACATTGATGAAACTCGTATTTTTACTCATTTTCATTAAATCTGCCTAGACATTACTGATAGCTAGGTTGATAATCATTTCAGCACAGTCTGCCATTTTGGCTACATTATTTTAGATAATCCACCATTTAATACTTCATTCATATTTCTTACGTTTTCATTTTGATTACCTCAAATAATACATTATGCTATACCCATCACGGTTTGTGTATAATGTGCCACCCTTTTGAAAATATTATTTATTCATAATGAATAATTCGGAAGTATTCATCATATCATCACTCTTTATAATAAAAAAATCTTGCAAATCTGGAAAATTATGTTTCTGAGACAACTTTACATACCCCTTCATTTGTAAAATCCAAAGATCTGATACTTTCCTGTCATATATTTTGTGAGATTATAACATATTATGAGTGAGTCAAACAATGAAAAATATATTGGACCATACAAATGCTTATGGAGTACTGCTAAACTATATTGTTTTGTACATTGGCTATAGTTTGTATAAATGTCATAGCTGGACAGAACATTAAGTACATATGGACTATCTCCATCACCATTTGCATTTATTTGCATACACATTTAATGGCTCTACAGTTAGGAAATAAAAATGCACTTACCTTCGCATGAAAAGCCAGAAGCAAAACAACGTAGTAGCAACTGCAAGCAGGAACAACAATGGTATAGTTGGGACCAGGATGTAAATGATATTCAACATATTATCTGAAAAAAAGAAGTGGATATATTTATATTTTTTAAACAATGTATACTGATAAAGAAGTATGAGAAAGGTATTTATCAGATAGAAAGTGTAGACACTTTTATTGCCACTGTGTGAATTTCATCAAACATGTATTATCATCATGTTATGCATGTCATCAGTCACTCAGACATAGTCAGCAATCCCAGCAACTCGGCAACCATTCACAAAAAAAAAAAAAAAAAAAAAAAACCTTCACATACTGCATTCATACAAATAGCGTTATCATACCACAGAAACAACACTAGACTTACAGAAACTGTGGTCCTAAAAATCCCATTGTATAAAATTAGAATGAAATACATTAAAATAATACAAAATAAAAGAACAATCACTACTGCAACCATCTATTTGGAAAATGTCTATCAGCAGAACAGATATGATTCTAAATATTTAAAATAAAAAAGATTGTACTAACTAAAACATAACTAAACTATAAAAGTAATATATCTGAACATAGTCATTGATAACACTATTAGAATAATGCCATAGCATTGCCAGGCACTATAACATAATTAGAAATTACCTACGAAGTATGTAAAGCCCTGTTCATTAGACTACTTATGCAATTATGACATCCCATTGAAATAGTTTCTTTACTCACCAGTGGGAGTGGGGAGTACTGAGCTGCTTGTTTGTCCTCAGAGGCGTGGTTAGAAGCAGCAACTAGTAATTTGTCGGCCATTTTGGGTCATTTCCTGTTTTTTCCAGCCCCCTGCTATAAAGCACGCGTTAGCGCGGAGCTGCTACCATTGCACACTAGGGCAGCGCCGGTTAATCAGATTTAAACTATTAGGGCTACCTAAAGTCCACTCTTCAAATTTTCCCTTAAAACTACCTTCCTCAAAGTATACTACTGTTCTATTTAGTGTATCCTACAACTATAAATTATCTCTACTTGACTCCCAAGTAGACTATTCTCTATCTGTATAGCGAAGCACTTGCTCCTACAGTACCTATCACCTCGATACAGCACTCTTGTTATAGAATGTACCCCAAAAAAGCAAACCCCATTTCTCGGTCACCCACATCCCCCAGAACCTTTTCTTAAGTTTTTCTGTCTATTCCTTCTAGCATGTCGAGGGATCAGTTGCTAATGTCCTCTCCTGCTCAGCTGGTGAACCTGGGAATATTGAGGCAATGTTACAATTGCCTCATGTACACAGACAACCCTCTCCTCCTCCCACAAAACACAAATACATGCGAGAGATGCAACTATATGGCCAAACTGGAGGCTGAGCTCTCTCAACATAGGACTGGCATGACCAGACAGGAGGAGAAGGTAACCACACACACTATAGACCCAGTCTCACATAATACCATCACAACCTCAAATCATACACATAAACACACAAAGACATACTCGACGGCTCTGATCAAAAATCTACCAAAACAGCAGAGGCCACCAAAGCAGACACCCAAACAACTACCACCTCAGAACACAACACCTGCAACACATAGACCACACAGTCAGAGTGTCAAGCAGTCACAGCCCTTAAGGCCAAACACAATGCCAGACACACTAGTCATTGGTGACTCCATAGTCAGACACACTGACGTCCCGCTCACCAGACTGAGTAAGGAGAAGGTCACAGTAAGCTGCCTGTCGGGTGCTAGAATCCGCCACATAACGCATGCACTCAGGTCTCTCAACAGCAGGTACAAGTACGACTCAATCATTGTCCACGCTGGTGTTAACGACCTGAGACGTACCTCCTTGGACTACATGAAAAGAGACATAGAGGAGCTCTCTGATTATGTAGCCCAAGCAGGTATGACCCTGACCTTGAGCAGTATCCTACCTTCACCAAGAATGATGCCACAATACAGAGATAAGATGATCAGCTTTAACAATTGGCTTAAACTCTGGTGTCATTCAAAGGGGATCCAATGTCTGTCTGCCTGGGATGACATGCTGGACAAGCCATGCTGCTTCGCAAGGGATGGCTTGCACTTGTCACCCCTGGGATTCTGGATTTTGGCAAAGGCTCTTGCCACCCCCATAGTGCCTTTTTTAGGCAAGGCTCAAATTCTAAACCTACCACCCTAGAACAAAACAAAGAAAAAAAACTAAGGGTAATGCTGCTCAATGCCAGAAGTCTCAACCTCAAGATGCACGCACTCGAGGCCCTTCTCAGTATGGAGAACATCGATGTCTGTGCTGTGACAGAAACCTGGTTCAAGGCTCCTGAGAGCACCCCAGCACTATCAGGTTTTACCTCATATCATGCGTTCCGGCCCCAAAACCCGGACAATACCAGGAAAGGAGGAGGGGTATCCATATTCATCAAGGACACCCACACCTCAAGATTGGTGGCTTCGCACGATGCATCGGAAACCATCCAGGTGCAATTAACCATAGGCAAGATTGCTCTGCAATTTGTAGCATGTTACAGGCCACCCTCGCAAACTCAGGAACCTCATATGGCCTTCCTGAAAACACTGGAAGGGATAAATGTATCTCCAAACACCATCATACTAGGTGACTTCAACTACCCTAATATAGACTGGGAACACTACTCAAGCCCAAACACTCTAGCCCAAAAGTTCCTGGAATTCATAAACTCAAATGCCATGGAACAACTAGTCACCATCCCCACAAGAGGAGAAAACATACTTGATCTCATCATCACGAACATGGGAGCACAATGTTCAATGCCGGAAGTATACCCCTCACTGGTGAGATCTGATCACAAACTAATCTCGCTGGAGGTCCTCATCCCGCCCCACCGAAATGAAAAAGACCACAGTAAAGAACTTCTCGAAGCCGACTTCACACTTCTAAAGACTAGTGTGGTCTCCTTTAAGGCCCCTGAGCCGGCGGTTAACATTACTCAAACCGCTGAATCACTTACAAATGCCTTCTACCAGCACCTGCAGGGCTGCATGGATCAGGCAATCCCAAGCAAAACAAAGACTCTTTGTACCAAAGGCAAGCGTCCAGTCTGGTGGACCCCAGCCATAAACAAACTCTACAACAAAAGGAGAAAGCTACTACAAGATAGAGCAAAATCCTTAAAAGGTAAGACACCGCTGATCACTATAAGTAAAAGCTAAGAGCTCTCATAAAATCATCTAAAGCTAATTTTGAGAAAAAATAGTTAAGGACTCTAAAGACAACCATAAGGCATTCTTTAGCTATGTCAGAAACCTAGGAGGAAACTCCCAGATATGCTCAGAATTAGTTCAAAATGATGTGAAGATTACTGATCCTACAGACATTGCCAACATACTGGCTGACAGGTTCAGTGCAAACTTCTCCCCTAAAGGAGAGATATCTATACCAAATGATTGTAGCCCCCCAAACATCTCTAATGCCCAGGTGAGAACTGCTCTCTCCAAGGCAAAGAACACAGCATCCATGGGACCTGATGGTGTCCCCGGCTGTGTGCTCCATGAACTCAACGAGGAATTAAACCCACAGTTAGGACAGCTGTTTAATCTTAGTCTCACCTCCGGATACGCACCAGGAGTGGTGCACAGCGACTGTGGTCCCATTCCACAAAGGCGGTGCCTCCACCGACCCTGGAAATTACCGTCCCATTAGCTTGACAAGCCTTATCTGCAAAGCCATGGAGAGGATCATAATGGATCTCATAAATAAAGACATAGGGAACTTGCAGACTTTGGATCCAACCCAGTTTGGCTTTGTCAAAGGCAGATCATGCCTTTTAAACTTGGTTGACGAAACAGTCACCAAGGCCATTGACGAGGGAAAGGCAGTCCATACAGCCTACCTAGACCTGGCGAAGGCTTTTGATACAATACCTCACTCGGGTATCATTGAAAAACTCATCAACTTAAATGTAAACCCATACATTACAAGATGGGTTGCAAACTGGCTGAGTGACAGAACCCACAGGGTCAGAGTTGCTGGCGCCATGTCAGACTCAAAGCCTGTCACAGGTGGTGTCCCACAGGGCTCAGTCCTGGGCCCACTCTTGTTTGGCATCTACTTTTCTGAAGTACAAGCAAACACAGGAGGGTTATGGCTGACAAAGTTTGCAGATGACTGCAAACTGGGCGCCGTAGTTGAAAACACATCCAACACAGATATCCTTCAGAAGGGTCTCACAGAAACGGATAATTGGTGCCAGAGCCATGGCCTAAAGTTAAATGCCAAGAAATGCATAGTCATACCCTTCGGGAAAAATAAGGTTACCCCTAGCTACCATATAGGTGGCAATCCCCTGAACACAGAAGAAGTTATTAGGGACCTGGGAACCCAGGTTGACAGTAGCCTTTCATTCGACACTCATATTGCTAAATTAGTTAGGAAGACCTTCTACATTACCCACCTTATCATGAAGGGATTCACATCTAGATCAAGGGAAGTCATAGTCTCCCTATACTCATCACTCATCAGACCAATGATCGAGTACAATGCCCCATTCGGAATGTATCTGACCCGACACTTGCAGCAGCTGGAGAGGCCACAAAAGTTCCTCACCAAAAGGATAAAGGGTCTCAAAATCTGTCTTATGCTGCCCGACTGAAAGAACTCCAGTTATATTCAGTTGCTTACCGCTTGCTCAGAGGTGACCTATGC
Source organism: Protopterus annectens (assembly GCF_019279795.1). Lineage (NCBI taxonomy): Eukaryota > Metazoa > Chordata > Ceratodontiformes > Protopteridae > Protopterus > Protopterus annectens. Next base: position 1,398,022,210 of record NC_056741.1, on the reverse strand, counting down.
CTGACATACAAGGCCATGTCAAACCCAGATTTGATGAACATGCTTCATCTCAAAAATCTAGATCCCTCAGAGCCACAAGGCGGAGACTTAAACCTCGACACGGTTATTAATAGGACGTGCTGGAGGGATAGATTCATCACCCAAAGACTCCCTATGCTGTGGAACAAAATCCCGGTTTATGTGAGGCAGAGCACCTCGCTGGCCTTGTTCAAGAGGAATCTTGACCAATGGATGGGAGATCGCAGATACACCCCAGGGGTTACCTCAGTGTCACTGCTCGACAGAGGCACAGCAAAATAATGGGCATAGTTTCTCCAAACTAAAGGGGTGGCGTAAGCCACAAAACTATGGGCTAGGCTTATAAATGCCCTCGGGCAGATAGCCTAGTATGAACCTATGAACCTATGAACCTATGAATGGGAAACAACAAAACATTAAAAAGACATGGATTGAATCCTTAAATTGTAGTTTACTTTATTAATGAAGAAAGGCATAGTTTGCTTTATACATGAAGTATCTACTTGCGCTGTGGGAGAAAGACAAATCCACTCATCACTAAATTTCTCTAAACCTGTGAAATTCATGTATTGTACTACACCATCCCACATCACACACATGCACACACACACACACACACACACACACACACACACACACACACACACACACACACACACACACACACACACACACACACACATGAAAATGCATAGGTACATAGTGTTTCAGTGGCTCAACAGGTAGTACACCCCCTTTGCTGCTAGAAGATTAGAAAGCTGTGAGTTTTATTTCCAACCAAGGTGATTAGATTACATTAGTGGGGCAGAATACCAGCAATAGGGGGTGATGCCCTTTTGAGTGTGACATCCTTCAGGTGAGATGTTAAACTGAGATCCCATCTGATTGGTAGTAGCTCAGGTGGATGTAAAAGATCTCATGATACTTAACAAAAAAGTAAGGGGTGGTGTTATACATAAAAGAAAAAAAATATTTACCGTATCATTCATCATTATTTACAACATTCACACAAACTTTATTCACACACATATATTAATTTTAACTTATGTTTGTTACCCACTCAATTTTTAACTTTTTATCCACAACCAAAACTTTATTTCTTGACCATATCACCTTAATATTTCATTTTTCATTATATAACAATTCATTCCTTATTGCTTTCCACAAAAAAACATACAAGCAAATCATTTTCTGTCCAGTTTTTGTCTGTTTACATCATTTTATATGCCATTTGCCATACAAAATAATTTCTACTGTTACTGTTTCAATATTTTTATTGCAACATATTTTCTTCCTCCAAAACACGTTTGTCCTAGTATTCTACAAACAAAACCTCATTGTCTCTTTCTCGTCACAGGCATTACATTTCCCTTCATAATACTGTTTGCACTGCATTAACTCTTTCACTGATAATTTGTTTAAAGTTAATTGCCACAAAAAAACTTGACCATCTAACTGTTCTTCAAACCTTCTCTTTTTTCTACTATTGCCTTTTTTCTCGCATTGGAAAATTCATCCCATGGCATGTATAATAAAATCTTTTCTTTATCATACTATATAATACTTTTCTTTTTTCTGATATTTCATCTTTTATTATTTTCCATCCCTTAATTTTCCTATAATATTGTACTACTTTGCTTCTTTTTCTTTTCTGTTATGTTCAGTATTTTCAGTGTCTTACATTTAGTAAATTTATATGCTATTCTAATGAAATTTGTGTATGCCTTCAAGAATGTCAAATGTTATTAGTCTTTCTTTTTCATTTACCTTCATCTTTAATACCCAATGTAAATGTTAAGAGGCTGTGAAAAGTATAGGGCTTATTCATTCTAAGCCATTTTCTATATATTCATTATATGCAACACCCATCTTTTACAGCATTTAATCCAGTCCCTCAGATTATTCCAGAAACTATTTCTAATAACTCTTGTTTCTAAATAGGCTGGAAAATGTACACTCATTTTCTTAATATCACTGAATGGAAAAGGTATTTATTTTTTTTCCGAAATGTCAGTTTATATAACTTCCATGCAAACATTATTTCTTTTATTTCACCTAAAGTTTTTCATTGATTTTCAACATCTTTCTCTTTATATTTTATGCCTAGTACTTTTATTTATTTTCTTGTAAGATGTATATACCTAGCTGCACTATGTTAATGTAGTGTTTATTTTCTTTAGTGAAAACTAAGCCCACTACCTCTAATAGTTTTATTAATTCCTTCATTATCACTCTTATTCGTACCTTTTCCTTACCATGATCACAAAATCAACTGCAAAGCTCAGAAACACTGGTAAACATACCTTTCCTTAATGCACTCTTCCTGCATAATTTCCACTTTCATTGCATTCCTTATTACAGCATAACACATTAAACTTGATAATATTGGTCTCATCAGGCAGTCCTGTTTGATGACTTTCCCAGCTTTGCTTTTGCTAACTATCCCTCCATTAAATAATGCTTTTACCCAAGATCTCTCTTATATATCTCTAATGACCCTTACATCTTCTTTCAGATTCCATGTTGTTGTTGTAGATATTTTTGATGTTATAATATGCCTTAATGTGCCAAATGTTATTACACGTCTTCTTGATATCACATGATATCTTGATGGCCTATGAGAAGACTTATCGTGGAATTAATCAATCAGGACATAGTGAACCTGCAGACACTAGACCTGTCTCAATTTGGATTCTCCAAGAGCAGGTTAGGCTTACTCAGCTTGATGGATTTTTTGAAAAGGTTACCAAAGCAGTGGATGAAGGCAAAACAGTACACTCTGCAAACCTTGACCTGGGCAAAGCTTTTGATCTAGTTCCCCACTCAGGCATAGTAGAAAAGCTAAATAAACTAGGAGTAAACCCCTATGTCACCCACTGGATTACCAACTGGCTCACAGACAGGATGCATATAATCAAAATAGGAGAAGCTACCTCCACAAAGGGACCAGTCACCAGTGGAGTCCCTCAGAGTTCTTTAGTGGGACCTGTCCTATTTGCCGCCTACTTTTTTGAAGTAAAAGTCAATACCAAAGGACTCTGGATGACTAAGTTTGCAGATGACTGCAAGCAAGGAGCAGTCATTGAATCCCCAAATGACTTAGCCATCCTGCAGGAAGGGTTGTTTCAAATAAATAACTGGTGTCTATATCATGGTCTGAAACTAAATGCAAAAAATGCATTATTGTAGCCTTTGGGAAGTCATCTACCCCAGGGAACTATCACATTGACAATACATGCCTAAGAGTTAACCTGGTTGTTTGGGATTTGGGAACTTATGTGAACAGTGACCTAACTTTTGACCAACATGTGTCTATTGCTGTAAGAAAGTCCTTCTATAGTGCACAGCTTCTAAATAAAGGGATTGTGTCCAGATCTAGGGATGTCATTGTCTCCCTTTACTCAGTCCTCATTATGCCAGTCATTGAATATAGTGCCCACTTTGTCACGTATCTGTCCAGACACATGCACCAACTGGAACTCCCACAGAGATCTCTTACTAAAAGGATAAAAGGCCTAAACAACATGCCCTACATGGACTGACTCAAAGCCCTGTGATTATACTCGGTATCCTACTGACTGCTCAGAGTTAATCTGGGTCTGGCATGTAAGACATCCTCTGACCCATTAGTGATGGATTTATTACACATCAGCAAGTCAAACTGCATCAGAAATATTCAGGCTAGGGATCTAAACCTCATCTGCAACATCAACAGAATGGTTTGGAGGGAAAGGTATATCTTGCAGAGGATATTGCTACTATAGAATACACTCCCCATTCACATAAAACAGAGTTCATCTCTGTCCATTTTCAAGCGCAACTTAGTTCTTTGGATGGAAAACAGAAAATTTACCCCAGGACTGCCCCTGTACTACTAATGGAAAGATGCAGCTCCTAAATGCTTTATCTCATATATGGCTCCCCTCAAATAATCTATGGTATGATCCCAGTCATTCTCATTAGGGGTTATATATAATTACTGACCATGGGATGGGTAAGGACAGCCTCTAACCAAATTTGGTAGGTTATTTTAAACACAAAAAGGGAAATTGTCTAGGCTTAAAATGTCTCACAAGGACAGCTAGTCTAGTACTTACCTATGAACCTTTAAACATGTTAATATTTTTCCTCGTACAGGTCCCTGACCCAATATGATCCACTACTTCTTTAATACCTGTCTCAGACCTCCTCTGATACAGTGTCATCATTATTTTATAATAAACGTTATATAAAGCAACGGGTCTCCAATTATTTATTTTATTTTTTATGATAACATTTTATGACATCTATAATGTCTGTTCATTCTATGTCCAACATTTCATCCAATTTATAGTGTTTAAGAAACATTCTTTTTCCTATTTTTCTTTCATTTTTTTGTAAAACTCATACCCCTTTTCACCTTTTCCTGATATTGCTTATTTCCTACCTTTACCAATGACTATATCCATTTCTTTCATAGTAACATCCTGTTCTAACACATCCCTTATTTCATTACTGATGCATTTCACGCCCCGTGTATTTTCTTTCCTTTTACTGTGTTTCTTATACCGTTTGCTTATGTACTTCACTACAATTTCTGACATTCCTTTCAAGCTTGCTACTCCCTTTTTCAACTCTTGTCATTATACTTTCATTACATTTTACCTGCTTTTGTTAAAGGGCTTCATTCCTTTTTCTTTCCTCTCAGATAGTATTTTCATTTCTTTAATAAGTCTTTTATTACATATTCATTCACTATATATCTTTTGTCCAGTTATGAAACCAACTGTCCTCTCCACCCACTGCCTTGTGGTTCTCTTTGCATGTATTCTGTTTTACATCTGTTTTCTGCAGTCAGTCAGTACTCTTGATTTCTTTATAAGGTTCCTCGTATTCATGTTTATAATTTATCCATTACACTGTCCATGTTCTATAAGATACCCTCATTTGCTTATGGTCTTAAAACAATGCTGCTCTTGCCTTTCTTGTCACTTACAGTATTCTGCACATGCATCTGTTACCCTTCTGAAATCCTTTTCTACTTTTATTATTGTAGTCTCCTCCCAAAATGTTGACATTATTGCAATGTGATGTAAATAAACTTCTATTAAATTCCTTCTACTTACCTCTCTTAAAGTCCCGAAACATATCACAAATTCCAGTTTGGTTTAATTTCTGTTCTTCTCTAAGTATACACTTTTTCTTATTTCATAGGTTCATAGGTAGGTATTAGGCTATCGGTCCTGGGGCCTATACAAGCCTAGCCAAAAAGGTACCCTGGCTTTCGCCACCCAAGAAAATTATTTTCCTGTGCCCCTGTCAAGCAGAGCCACAGAAGTGATCACTGGGGTGAAATTCCTATCTCCCATCCAATCATCAAGATTTTTCTTGAAGAGTGCTAATGAGGAGCTTTGTTTGATATAGATAGGTAGTTTGTTCCAGAGTATGGGAAGTCTCTGGGACAGGAATCTATCCCTCTAGCATGTTCTGTTTATTGTGGTGACAAGGTTTAGGCCCCTAGATCATGTAGCTTGGAGGGATTAGGATTTCTTTAAGTGGAGCATGTCCAGCAGCTCTGGGTTTGACATGCTTTGTATCTTAGGCAGAGATCGCCTCTGAGTAGGCGATATGTGACAGAGTAAAGCTGGGGTTTTTTTGAGACGGTCTGCATAGGGCATCTGTTTGAGACCAGTAATCCTCTTTGTGAGGTATTTCTGTGGCCTTTCCAGCTGTTGTAGATGTCTTGTGAGGTATATACCAAAAGGGGGGTTGTACTCTATAATGGGTCTAATGAGTGACGAGTAGAGGGAAACAATGACCTCTTTTTTCCTGGATGAGAAACCTTTTGTGATGAGGTGTGCCACGTAGAAGGATTTCCTGACTACTGTGGTGATGTGATTATCAAAGGAGGGACTACTGTCCACCTGTGTCCCAAGGTCTCTTATCACACTTTTGGTGTTAAGTAGACTACCACCTATGTGGTAGCTAATGGGTACAGAGTTTTTACCAAAGGGGATGACAATGCACTTTTTGGCATTGAGCTTGAGGCCATGGCTTTGACACCAGGCATCTGTCTCAGTGAGGCCCTTTTGTATGATGTCCACATCGTTAGGAGTTTCAATTATGGCTCCTAGTTTGCAGTCATCTGTGAACTTCATTAGCCAAAGACTTTCTGTGTTAGCCTGTACTACAGAAAAGTAGATACCAAACAGGAGAGTTCCCAGGACTGAACCCTGTGGTACTCCACTTGTCACTGGTCTGAAGTCGGATTTGGAGTCTGCTACTTTCACAGTGTGGGTTCTGTCAGTGAACCAGTTGGCAGCCCATCTTTTGACATAGGGATTTATACCTAGTTTAGTGAGTTTATCTATAAATCCAGAGTGGGGGATGGTGTCAAAAGCCTTGGCGAGATCTAGATAGGCTGTGTGAACCACCTTACCCTCATCTACGGCTTTGGTGACTGCTTCAAAAAAGTCAATCAGGTTTAGGAGGCATGATCTGCCCTTCTCAAACCCAAACTGGGTGGAGTCCAGAGTCTGAAGATTACCAATGTCTTTGTTTATAAGTTCCATGATGATACGTCCCATGGCCTTGCAGACCAGGCTCATTAGGCTAATGGGGTGGTAGTTCCCGGGGTCCGTGGTTGCTCCCCCTTTGTGGAGTGGGATAACCGTCACTGTGCGCCATTCAGTGGCCACAAAGCCTGAGGTGAGGCTATGATTGAACATGGTGCTTAGGTGAGGTGCCAGTTCATTCTGTAGTTCATGTAGAACGCAGCCTGGGATGTTGTCAGGTCCCATCGATGCTGTGTTCTTGGCTTTGGAAGGTGTGTTTTTTACCTGTGCAGCTGTGATTACAGGAACATTGCATTCTTACGGTATAGAGATGGGCCCTTTGGGGGTGGGGGGGTAAAGTTAGCACTGAACCTATCTGCCAGGATGCTGGCAATATCAGTTGGTTCTGTATATTTAGTGCCATTGTGCTGTAACTCAGAGCAGATCTGAGTGTTGTCATTGAGATTCTTGACATAGCTATAGAATGCTTTGTGGTTGTCTTTAGCATCAGTGGCAATTTTGTTTTCATAACTAGCTTTGGAGGATTTTATGAGGGATCTCAGCTTCTTTCTGAGGCTGACCAGGGCGTTCTTCCAGTCATGGGATTTTACTCTTTTTTGCAACAGTTTCTTTCTTCTGTTGTAGAGTTTGTTTATGGCAGGGGACCATCAGATTGGCTTCCTTTTTTTGGAGGATAGCATTGTGGTTCTGTTAGGGATAGCACGATCCATGTACTTGTGTAAGTGCTTATAAAGTGCATTTGTGTAGGATTCAGCAGTAGTACCTCTATTGTCCGTCTGCATGGGTGTCGTGAAGTTTGCCACTTCTGTCTTAAGAAGTGTGAAGTTGGCTTTGGTGAAACTTTTTACGGTGGTTTCCCTAATCGGGCGTGAGGGCGGGATCTCACACTGACATTTTCTATTGTATGCCTACAAAGTTTTCACATCTGCTCCTACTTTTCTTTTACTTAAATCACAGTTAAAGTCACTTATAATGGATATCTCTGTATTATCACCAAAAATACTTCATTTTTAAAAAACAGCTTCTACTTTTCCTTGTCATACTTATAAGCATATAAAATTATGATACTTAACTACTGTAATCCTCATTCTGCAGTCTGCTAGTAATAGTCTCCCCAGTTCTCCTGCTAGAACATGTAAAATCTTGATTTCTTTATTACTTACCAAGGGTACTATTCCTAAATACCTGTTTCTTCCCATAGTTCATGTAACATTTGTTCCCCATATGGGTTGAAACGTCTCCCTTTGCTTCCCTGATGGCTAACAAACATATAATAATATCCGTGATTAATTTTTACACTATTGCTATACAGTAAATCTTCTTCCTATGTTAAATTTATTTTACCCATTTAAGAATGTAATTGAAAAAGTATCCCTTTAATGTTTTGTATCCTGCAAACTGGTTAATTTATTTCCCTTTTCATATATCTGACATGGCATGATATGGAAATTTGAACTTCAGAGGTTTCCCCTTCTCCACGTTCATTTTACAGTTGCTCAGACCTCTTTTCCTGTACAATTCCTAACTGATTTCTTGATCTATGTTCTTATTATGATCTGCATTATCTGTTAAAACCTTTTCAAACTCCATCTCTCAGACATCTGTCCCACACAATCGATCCACCAGTGTCCTTCTTTGCCACACCTAGTGCCACATTAATTTACAATTTTTGCAACATGACCCCATTCTCCACATAGTTTGCATTTTCTTTTATTACATTCACTCATTAATTGATGCTCATTCCTCAAAAAATGGCTGACCACAGTAAAAACCATTTCCTACTATACACATTTATTCAAAACACAAAATAAATGCTAAATGTTTTTATCAATTTCCTTCATAGGTACCACGCATCTCCCAAACCCCATTCCATAACTGTCTTTCATCTTAACTTTTTTTATTTTACAGTGTAAATGTCATTGTGTAAATGAGACAAACATTTAACAATGCTTACAAATAGTGTTGGCTCTAATTTGAAAAAAAAATACTCATTTTCATTCAGTATCTCTAGCAGGTGCAAACAGATAAAAACCCTAAGGATAAATGTTTCCTTTTTCCTCAGTCCTCGGGTATAAACCTATTTAACAGTTCAAATGTTTCAAAAGTAAACTGACAAAAGTTCTTATTCCTAGATGTATTAGGAAACACACAGAAGCTGGTATAAAACCAAGGGGTTCTACCACCCAGTCTCTCAGATATTACACCTGTTAAGTATGCTGTTCTTTTTTGAAGAAATCCTTACATTTGAGTATTTTTTTCTCCACCATCATTAGTTGTATTTGTTGTTCTTTCTTATTCAAGGCAGCAGTATAACTCCATTTCACTAACTAATGTCTTTCAGCTTTTCCCAGTTAGGGGTTGCCACAGCAGAACTTGGGTCTGCTAATCATTGACAGTGGATTTTTACAGTGCCAAGGTGCCAGCCCGACACCCAACCTTCAAAGAAGGCGCACCCATTCATGCACTCATCTACCTGCATGTCTTTAAACATCACTCGACTGCAGGGAGGACATGCAGACTCCACACAGAAGGTGCTCCAGCCAAAAATCCAACCAGAGAACCTCTTGCTATGAGGTGACAACGCTAACTGCTGCACCACCGCGGCCTTTCCATTTCACTACTTGTGTTTTTTGAATGCCTGCAGTAAACTCAGCATGTCTGTCTCCTGCAAATTCCACCATTGTCTTCTGTTGCAACATGCTAGCCATTGGTGATATTGTCCCCACTTTCATTCTCCTGTATACATTTTCCCCTACTTCCGCTCATGAAAAAGCAATTGTCTCACTTGGGTAGTTTTCTGTCATTATCTCCTTTAGGGTTTGCATATCAAGTCCCTTTCTGAGAACTCCAACACTTGAATTGTGCATATTCTTGACTATGCATATTCTCTTCTGCAATGTCTACATACCGCATGCATTCCTTTCTATTCTCATCAGCCATCTCAGCTCTCTGCAGCACACTGTCTTCCAAGATGGTGTATTCCATCCCTATCATTTTTCACAGGAAGAAGCTCTATGGCTCCCTCTACTGAAAGAGTGACCTGACCAAATTTCATCTAGATAGAATGAATACCGCACTAGGTCTACCATGAAACGAGACCACTGGTCAAGTGGTACAAACCTGGTCAACAACGAGTAAAAAAAATAACATAAACAAATAACTATCTACTTGTCTGTCTATCTACATTTATTTATATATGTTTGTGTATGTCTGTTTCGACACACACACACACACACACACACACACACACGTGTGTGTGTGTGTGTGTGTGTGTGTGTGTGTGTGTACAAGTAGAGAGAGGGAGAGAGAGAGAGAGGATACTGATGCCAGAAAGTGCACTGTTTTAGCTGTAACTTTATGATTTCAGATTAGATGAAGTCCTGAACTGATTCAGGGGTATAATATGGTCTTATAGTTGTTGGTTGGGAGCCTTATAGATAATGAAAAGTTTAGTGCAGAGCAATACATACTATCCTGATGTGTATCCTGGCTCTTAAAAGTGTACATATTAAAAATAAAATGTAAGCTAAAATTTTTCTAAATTATTTTTAAATAAAATATATATTTACCTGTGTCACAGTTCTTTGGATTTTTGAATAGATACTGGCTACCACTAGTAAACACACTCATGCACACATGTATATGTTTGAGCACACACACACACACACACACACACACACACACACACACACACACACACACACACACACACACACACACACACACACACACACACACACACACACATTCTTACACTTTTGCACTGGCAGTGCTGCTGTGAGTGAAACAATATCTCATTTTGAGTTTTTGTGCCTGCTGCGTGTCTTGATGTGACATAACTGTAAGGCTAGAGAAAGGTTGCTACAGCCCTAATTCACTGAGGAATGTCTCATTGCTCTCACTGGTATGCCTGATTGCCTCTGGGTTCCTATTAGGGTCAATAGTCTGCTTAAGGATCTTTTTTTAAAGATATAATGCTTGCACACTTTGGCTGAAGTGCTATTCCATATAAATTCATGATTATGATCCATGTTGCAATGTTGCTATTAAAGGGCTTCTATTGTTATCATGAGTCAAAAGAATGTTACATAATGACACAATGTGTTTAGTCCTTTTTCTTTTAGCTAGCATGCAGTACCGTATGAAGTAGCTTGATTAGGCTATGAACCTGCACCTATGCCTAAATTCCTGTTATAGTCTTTTTTTTGGTTCAAGAGGTAGAATAAATTCTAGCTGACTAATAATCCTAACTTCAATGGACATTAGAAAAATATTTTAGAACTCGAAGAAATCACATATATAAAGTCAAACCCCTGGATTCACTGAACTTCCATGCAGAACTAGCCTAGTCCTGCACAGAAGCACCCGTGTAGGAGCAGGACAGCAGAGCGCCATGCATAATAATGAAGGCGCGTTGCCCGAGCTCCTAGGCTTACACGGAGCATGTACGAGTGCAGGGGGGCATGTCTGAGAGCAGAGCTCTCAGAATAAACATGCCATTGCAATGTAGAACAGAAGAAGCTGTTAAGAAATGAGTGAGATCACTCATAGGTGTCCTCATATCCCCACCAACAGTCCCCCATGTGTAAAACAGCAACAGGACATATAAATTAAAAGAAGAAACCCTTTTATTTTTTTTTTAAATCCAATTAAAGCTAATCGTAGGTGCGTGGGTGTGCCCATCGCTCAGCTACAGGAAATGCAGCTTAAATGGCTGAAGAGGATAACAAAGAAGATATATTGAAACAAAGCAATATAGCAATAGTGTAGTTTGCAGAGCACTTGCCTTAATAGTAGGTATTTCCGGTTCGAGTTCCCCTGCAGCCCATTCCATTTTCCATGTAAAATCTGTATATGAAAATTTTTTTGCTGTATAACCTACTAAATAACATTTAAATGTGAATTGGAGTACTGCATTAAATGCACATGTGAAGTGTCAGTGTCATAATGAATAAGGCACTAATAAGCAGGGTTAAGCACAAATAAGCAGTAGTAAGCATATATAAGCACTAGTAAGCATGTTTAAGTGCGATTGCATGTTGGTAAGCATTGCCTACACAGATTAAGCAAAGTAGAAGCTAACTGAGTGTAAGAAACTGTAACCGGAAGTAAGTACTGCTTAGCTCTGCGCAAACCCACCAACAACTGCTCTAAAGTGCCTTAGCCACTCTGTATTCAATGGCCTGTGTTCTGCCAAGCAACAAAACAAACAGCTTCGGCAAGGCTTGAACCCAAGACCCTGTACACTACAGTCACAGCAGTTAACCAATAAGTCATCATAACAGTACATAAGCCTGAGGTTTCAACAAACAAATCCTCAACATAGGAAATCAAACTGAACATGTGAAAGGAATCTATGTACAGTGTGATGTTGTATAACCTGCTACATAACATAAATAGGTGAACTGGAGTACTGCAGTAAGGTCAGATGTGAGGTGTTATTGTAATAAAGTGTTGAAGTCCCCAGGACCCCATACAGTGTATGGACACATGAATCACGGATACCAGACACATATATAACATGTAACAAACAATACATCAATGCCAAAAGGAAAATGTAATGCAAACTAAATATTAAGCAATGCTAAGCATTGCACAGCTCACTTTAGTTGGGGTAAGCAATGTGTAGGCCGGCTAACTCAATCTGTCTAGTGGTATGCCCCTTTAAGCAATGCCAATATTAGGTAAGCAGGTGTGCCCATAGCTTGGCCTTTTCAAAACCATCCAATCATGGGAAAGTGTGGGAAATTGGGCATATTTAAACCCCACAGGTGCTAATAATTCCCATACCTGGTTGCAGCTCCCTACTGTAGGCATAATGGCTGGCGTTGGGGAAGGGACTCGATTTAGAGCGCAGCGCTGAGGCACCCAGGAGTCCAGATTCATGGTATGGCTCCTGGTAAAACACCATGAGGAGAGACTACTGCAGGGCCAGTACCAGGGCTCTCAGTATAAAGTGGAGGCCTGGGACAGTCTCGCCCGTGACCTCACCAGTGCCACTGGTATCCCCCAGACTGGTGAACAGGTCAGGCATCACCATGCTGCCCTGAAGCGGCAGAGGGGTGATCTCTTGGACCAGTGGATCCAAGAAGCAAAGCAGATGGCTGATGCCCCAGCACTAAGTACCCATTCTACTACATAGATAATGATTGCCTATCTTGTGTATACTATGGATAGGTAATGGCTAAATATCACTGTATTTCTCTGACAGCTGCAGATGAGTGGACTGCGAACCAGCAAGCCCATGCTGCTAGGCTGCAAAGGCTGTATTACGAGGCAGGTTAGTAATATTCCCGCATGTACTGTCATAACAAATAAATATAACAGTTCTGGAAAGTGTTGTACCAGTAAAGAAGTGTATTATGTATGGGATGTACTGAATAAACCAGACAATATGGCAGGAAGACTGTCATATAGGTTGCGTGGAAATAAAGGTGTAAGATCTTGTGAATAAAAGTATAACCCCTGGAATGCTTGTGTACATCCTGCTTTCATATGTTATTGTAGTGTTGCATCATATAAATAGTACTGTTGTATTAAGCAGTGTTCCCACACTGTTGAACACAGTTAAAATGTGTAGGAAGTTCAGTATAACAATGTTGGATGCCCCAAGAGGTCAGTCATATAGAACAATTGAGGGAGACTTAGACAGAAACCATTGAAATGCTTTGCACCAATTCCCTGATAGCACAGTGTACTGTAATGTCAACTGTAATATTTTTACCACACACAGCAGGGGTTCAAATCCCAGGAGTGGTAGTAAGTTGTAATCATACCCCACAACTGTACAGAGTTTGCGAGAATGTTCAGATAGTATGCTGTAAGTATAATCATAACCATCAACTGTACAGACTGTGGCAGAATGTTTAGGTAGTACGCTGTATGCATAGTCATACCCCTCAACTGTTCAATCTGTCCAGCATGTCCAGATAACTGGCCCAAATCTGCTGCCCGGTAACCTGTTCCCCTGACAAATCAGTGTGATGATCCAAGAAATGTAGACAGCTTATATTGACATATAATGGATAGTCAGACCCGAACATAAAAAGAAAATGTATATGGAAACAAACCTGTCATTGTAGCATCTCACCCAAAGTGTATGACAACAATTCTCAATATATGTCACATTAACACCTGCATCCTGTCACACCTTGACCAGAGTGTGTGCAATAACAGATTGTTAGGTATGTGGATAACATGGAATCTGGGAGTATGTCTAGAACTTGTCAGGTAGTGTTAACAAAGATTTTCTCCACAGCTATAACAGGTAAGAGGTGTAGACTGTATGTACTACACAGGTCACGTATATACTTGTCTACAAGCATGGAATCTGGGAGTATGTGTAGAAAGTGTCAAGTAGAGTTAACAATGATTTTCTCAACAGGTATAACAGGTAAGAGGTGTAGACTATACGTAAGACTCAGTCCACGCATATACTAATCTACAAACATATCATTGTACAAAGTAAGGACATTGGATAGTGTAATGATACATGTAAGGGACAGATCACTGCAGTGACTGATAAAGTTGTGAAAACTACAGGGATACATTAGTTGTTAATTGATCTCTCTCTCTCACCCCCTCCATATGTGCAACAATAACCTTATTACACACCTCAATGGGTACATTTGCACTCCAAACTTTTGTTGGGATATATGTCCTATTGGTTTATAAATATTCACATTTGGTTCTGTGTATGTGCCATGTTAAAATTGGTGTCCTGTTGCCATCAATGAAACCTGCATGCTGTTGTAATGGCCACTGTTGTCCCATATATGCATGTGTTTTGCTTTCTCTGCAACTGTTGTAAACTGGTGTCTTGGGTTAATGGGGATACCTATGCATGCTGTTATAACTAATCCTGAATGCTGTTGACTATGACTATCTGATATCTTTCTTAAAACTGCAACACCATAGCTCATATGGGAAGGCCGGTCCTAGCAGATCTACCTGTCCTACCTCAGCTGGCTATGACACTGGGCACCAGCACATCTGGGGCCCAGCCTGGGACCTCCTCCTCAGATGGCCCTGCACCACCTTCAGGTGGAACCGCTGCAGGGGATGGGGCTTGACCCCCCCCCGGGAGTAGGGGCAGAAAAGTGCCTGTCACCCGCCGTCAGGTCCTGGCTGTGGTGCGTAGGGAGCTCGACAAGGAGATTCAAGACCAGCTACACCAGCTTGAGGGCCGCGTTGTGCAATTAGAGGGTGAGCCTGCCTTTCCTACCCAGCCCCCCGCACAGCCACCTTTGTGGCCATGAAGATACAGTGGTGACTGACTGTTTCCATTTGGGGAATCATGGGCTTGCGACTTCCAAACACTCCTCCCTGTCCAAGGTGTTTACCCCCCACATGTGTCATATACCGTCCCTGTATGCATCTTGTTTGTCTTGTCTGTTAACCTGCCCAACCTATCCCCCCAAATATACCTACTACCCTCCCCAACATACCACTCACACCTGAAAAAGAAAAAATTGCAATCTGTTCCCACAAAAAATTATTGCCCCATACATAGCTGTCCATTTTGCACACATGTCCACTGGACACATGTAATCCAGTCTAATTGGTATCACAACTTATTATTGTTGTTCTCACCTCATCCAGGGGTTTGAGTGTCCAAATCTACCTCCAAATTCAGTGTATATGCACAGCTGTTGCTGTAGAAGAAATGGATAGCTATGGACCTTCCCTACAGCCTTCCTGCACATCCCTGGCTATTTTCCCTACTGTCTTTCCCTCTTTGTGCCCCTTTTTTTTATCACTTTTCTATCAACCCCTTTTTCTTTTATTTTAAAGAAATTAGCATGGGGGTAAGTGGGAGTAAGCACTTTTAAGCAGCAGTAAGTGGCTTTAAGCCTGTTTGCGAGGCGGTAAGCAATGCCTACACTGGTTAAGCAATGTAGAAGCTAACTAAGTGTAAGAAGCTGTAACCGGAGGTTAGCATTGCTTACCTCTGCTCAAAACCGTGCAAATCCACTTACAATTGCTTAAAAGTGTCTTAGTCACTCTGTATCCAACAGCTGTCGTCCTGCCCAGCAATAAAATAATATGCACTCCTAAATTGCAAACCCTGGACCCTGCATACTATAGGCAAAGTGATTTACCACTAAACCATGGCAGATACACATGCAGCTGATGTTATCACAAACATATCATCCAGCACAGTCATTCAACAGTATAGGAAATGTATGTAATTATGTAGATTAATACGAGCAACCATTTGTACATTGCTCAAATACAGTATTTCCAGCAGTCTATGTATATCAAAAAAACAGTGCCTGTCCAATCATAATGTGAGAACAGTAGTCTTGCAAAAAACTTAAGAAAAAGCGTGTGGGCATGCTTCATGCTCAGAATGTCAAACCCGGGATATCGGTTCCACGGAACCGGGAGATGAGGCTGGGCAGGTGTGTGAGCAAACAGCTGCTTCTCAAACCCCTGGCAGGATGCCACCAGTGGGAGAAACATTGTAGACCAGCTAAGTCTAATCTTGACACAAAAACAGGTCCATCCCTGGTTGGATGAACCAAAAATTGTGAGTCAAACCGTTGTCTACACATGTCTCGAATGATGAACAAGGCAAGGCTCATATGTACGTGGACTAAATGGATGAAGAGCCTGAAGAAGCATGGGTCGAGACAGTATACTGGATGAGTACCGAGACGTGGAGTGAGGGCAATGTCTGGAGATGTGGTATGGCTGGGCTAGCAACTGGAGAATGGATGGTTGCTGTATACGTGGAGCTTGGGGGGGCGGGGGAAGGAAACATGGATATGAAATTATGGAAGATATATGCAAATGAAGCAGCACAGCAATAATGTAGTGGGCAGAGAATCTGCCTACTAAGCAGGCATTCCTGGTTCGAGTCCCACTGCAGCACAGTCTATTTTACATGGCAAAGCATGTTATAACCAATTTTGTTGTTGCAAAACCCACCAAATAACACATATTTATGAACTAGAGTACTGCAGGAAATGTACATGTGAAGTGTCAGTATCATAATGAATAAGGCAGTAGTAAGAAGGGCATACTAATTATTAGTAAGAGGGCTGACCTGTTTTGCTGGTTGGGGGGATGTCAGTACATGGAAGACATGTTGCTTGAGCCCCCTCACCCCCATTAAGGGTGTCCAGCAGAGTTCCTAGAGCAGCAGAGACCAGAAAAGACAAACTTTCCAGATTCTAAGTATTTTTTTCTGCATTTTCGACTTTTTAAGCCTTTCGACCACTATTTCTGCCTGTTTTATTCTGTTATTACCTGTTTTTACTGTTTTTAATAGCTTGAATTGTTTGTTGCATTTGTTTGTTTAAGTTTTGCTTAAAAGTTAAACAACAGGCTAATACACTCAAGTGTACTAGCTTTTGATAACAATTAGTCGAAAAACACAGCATTTATTGTATTTTCTGCCTATCTGAAAAAAAAACTTGAAAAAACAAAAAATACTCTTGTTTTCCATACTTTCCTAATAGTTTGTTCCAGTGATCAGATTTTGCTGATCCCTGGGCTTTGTCTTGTTTCCTGTGTTTCTCCATTTTCCTTGTTTGGTCAAGGGGAAGTTTCTTTACTCACCAGTGAGGGTGGGGAGTACTGAGCTGCCTGTTTGTCCTCAGAGGAGTGGTTTAAAGCAGTAACTTGTAGTTTATTGGCCATTTTGGGTCATTTCCTGTCTTTTCCAGTCCCCTGCTATAAAGCATGCTTTGGCGGGCTTTTCTGGCTATAGAGAACTCAGCACAGCTCCTCGTGGTGTCCAGCAGAGTTCCTAGAGCAGCAGAGACCAGAAAAGACAAACTTTCCAGATTCTAAGTATTTTTTCTGCATTTTCGACTTTTTAAGCCTTTCGACCACTATTTCTGCCTGTTTTATTCTGTTATTACCTGTTTTTACTGTTTTAATAGCTTGAATTGTTTGTTGCACTTGCTTGTTTAAGTTTTGCTTAAAAGTTAAACAACAGGCTAATACACTCAAGTGTACTAGCTTTTGATAGCAATTAGTCGAAAAACACAGCATTTATTGTATTTTCTGCCTATCTGGAAAAAAACTTAAAAAAAAAAAAAATACTCTTGTTTTCCATACTTTCCTAATAGTTTGTTCCAGTGATCAGATTTTGCTGATCCCTGGGCTTTGTCTTGGTTCCTGTGTTTCTCCATTTTCCTTGTTTGGTCAAAGGGAAGTTTCTTTACTCACCAGTGAGGGTGGGGAGTACTGAGCTGCCTGTTTGTCCTCAGAGGAGTGGTTTAAAGCAGTAACTTGTAGTTTATTGGCCATTTTGGGTCATTTCCTGTCTTTTCCAGCCCCCTGCTATAAAGCACGCTTTGGCAGGCTTTTCTGGCTATAGAGAACTCAGCACAGCTCCTCGTGGTGTCCAGCAGAGTTCCTAGAGCAGCAGAGACCAGAAAAGACAAACTTTCCAGATTCTAAGTATTTTTTCTGCATTTTCGACTTTTTAAGCCTTTTGACCACTATTTCTGCCTGTTTTATTCTGTTATTACCTGTTTTTACTGTTTTTAATAGCTTGAATTGTTTGTTGCACTTGCTTGTTTAAGTTTTGCTTAAAAGTTAAACAACAGGCTAATACACTCAAGTGTACTAGCTTTTGATAGCAATTAGTCGAAAAACACAGCATTTATTGTATTTTCTGCCTATCTGAAAAAAAAAACTTGAAAAAAACAAAACAAATACTCTTGTTTTCCATACTTTCCTAATAGTTTGTTCCAGTGATCAGATTTTGCTGATCCCTGGGCTTTGTCTTGGTTCCTGTGTTTCTCCATTTTCCTTGTTTGGTCAAGGGGAAGTTTCTTTACTCACCAGTGAGGGTGGGGAGTACAGAGCTGCCTGTTTGTCCTCAGAGGAGTGGTTTAAAGCAGTAACTTGTAGTTTATTGGCCATTTTGGGTCATTTCCTGTCTTTTCCAGCCCCCTGCAATAAAGCACGCTTTGGCGGGCTTTTCTGGCTATAGAGAATTCAGCACAGCTCCTCATGGTGTCCAGCAGAGTTCCTAGAGCAGCAGAGACCAGAAAAGACAAACTTTCCAGATTTTAAGTATTTTTTTCTGCATTTTCGACTTTTTAAGCCTTTCGACCACTATTTCTGCCTGTTTTATTCTGTTATTACCTGTTTTTACTGTTTTTAATAGCTTGAATTGTTTGTTGCACTTGCTTGTTTAAGTTTTGCTTAAAAGTTAAACAACAGGCTAATACACTCAAGTGTACTAGCTTTTGATAGCAATTAGTCGAAAAACACAGCATTTATTGTATTTTCTGCCTATATGAAAAAAAAAACTTGAAAAAAAAAAAAAATACTCTTGTTTTCCATACTTTCCTAATAGTTTGTTCCAGTGATCAGATTTTGCTGATCCCTGGGCTTTGTCTTGGTTCCTGTGTTTCTCCATTTTCCTTGTTTGGTCAAGGGGAAGTTTCTTTACTCACCAGTGAGGGTGGGGAGTACAGAGCTGCCTGTTTGTCCTCAGAGGAGTGGTTTAAAGCAGTAATTTGTAGTTTATTGGCCATTTTGGGTCATTTCCTGTCTTTTCCAGCCCCCTGCTATAAAGCACGCTTTGGCGGGCTTTAGCGCGATTTAGCGCGGAGTTGCTACAGGAGCACACAAGAGCAGCGGTGGTTAATCAAGGTTAAACTATTCGGGCTGCCTAAAGTCCACTCTTCAAATTTTCCCTTAAAACAGCCTTCCTTGAATTGTACTGCTGATCAAACCAGCGTATTCTATATCTAGAAAGTTCAGCTCTACTTGATTCTTAAGTAGACTTTTCTTTATCTGTAAAGACTAGCACTTGCTCCTAAAGTATTTTTTTTTTTTTTTACTTTGATACAGCACTTTTATTATACATAGTACCCCACTAGCCAAAACCCCTTTTCGATCACCCACATCCCCCAGAGTCTTTTCAAAGTCCTTGTCTATTCCTTCTAGCATGTCGAGGGATCAGTTGCTAGTGTCCTCTCCTGCTCAGCTGGTGAATCTGGGAATATTGAGGCAATGTTACAATTGCCTCATGTACACGGACAACCCTCTCCTTCTTCCACAAAACACAAATACATGCGAGAGATGCAACTATATAGCCAAACTGGAGGCTGAGCTCTCTCAACACAGGACTGGCAAGACCAGACAGGAGGAGAAGGTAACCTCACACACCACAAACCCAGTCTCACATAGTACTATCAATACTTCAAATCATACACATAAATACACAAAGACATACTCGGAGGCTCTGATCAAAAATCTACCAAAACAGCAGAGGCCACCAAAGCAGACACCCAAACAACTGCCACCTCAGGACACAACACATTCAACACATAGACCACATAGTCAGTGTGCCAAACAGTCACAGCCCTTAAGGCCAAACACAATGCCAGACACACTCATCATTGGTGACTCCATAGTCAGACACACTGACATCCCGCTCACCAGATTGAGTAAGGAGAAGGTCACAGTAAGCTGCCTGTCGGGCACTAGAATCCGCCACATAACGCAAGCACTCAGGTCTCTCAACAGCAGGTACAAGTACGACTCTGTCATTGTCCACGCTGGTGTGAACGACCTGAGGCACTCCTTGGACTACATGAAAAGAGACATAGAGGAGCTCTCTGATTATGTAGCCCAGGCAGGTACGACCCTGACCTTGAGCAGTATCCTACCTTCACCAAGAATGATGCCACAATACAGAGACAAGATGATCAGCTTTAATAATTGGCTTAAACTCTGGTGTCATTCAAAGGGGATCCAATGTCTGTCTGCCTGGGATGACATGCTGGACAAGCCACACTGCTTCGCAAGGGATGGCTTGCACCTGTCACCCCTGGGCTTCCGGATATTGGCAAAGGCTCTTGCCACCCCCATAGTGCCTTTTTTAGGCAAGGCTCAAATTCTAAACCTACCACCCTAGTACACAAAAAAGGGAAAAAACTAAGGGTAATGCTGCTCAATGCCAGAAGTCTCAACCTCAAGATGCATGCACTCGAGGCCCTTCTCAGTATGGAGAACATCGATGTCTGTGCTGTGACTGAAACCTGGTTCAAGGCTCCAGAGAGCACCCCGGCACTATCAGGTTTTACCTCATATCATGCATTCCAGCCCCAAAATCCGGACAACACCAAGAAAGGAGGGGGGGTGTCTATATTCATCAAGGACACCCACACCTCAAGGTTGGTGGCAACGCACGATGCATCGGAGACCATCCAGGTGCAATTAACCATAGGCAAGACTGCTCTGCAATTTGTAGCATGTTACAGGCCACCCTCTCAATCTCAGGAACCTCACATAGCTTTCCTGAAAACACTGGAGGGGATAAATGTATCTCCAAACACCATCATACTAGGCGACTTCAACTACCCAAATATAGACTGGGATCACTACTCAAGCCCCAACACTCTAGCCCTAAGGTTCCTAGAGTTCATAAACTCAAATGCCATGGAACAACTAGTCACCATCCCCACAAGAGGAGAAAACATACTAGATCTCATCATCATGAACATGGGGTCACAATGTTCAACACCGGAAGTATACCCCTCGCTGGTGAGATCAGACCATAAACTAATCTCACTGGAAGTCCACCCCCCCCCCACCTGAGATAAAAAAGACCACAGTGAAGAACTTCTCAAAAGCCGACTTCACACTTCTGTGGTGTGGTCTCCTTTAAGGCCCCGAGCCTGCGGAAATCATTACTCAAGCCGCTGAATCACTTACTAATGCCTTCTACCAGCACCTACAGGACTGCATGGATCAGGCAATCCCAAACAAAACAAAGACACTTTGTACCAAAGGCAAGCGTCCAGTCTGGTGGACCCCAGCCATAAACAAACTCTACAACAAAAGGAGGAAGCTACTACAAGATAGAGCTAAATTCTTAAAAGGAAAAACACCCTTGATCATTATAAGTAAAAAACTAAGAGCTCTCATAAAATCATCCAAGGCAAATTTTGAGAGAAAAGTCGCTAAGGACTCAAAAGACAATCATAAGGCCTTCTTTAGCTATGTTAGAAACCTGGGAGGAAACTCCCAGATATGCTCAGAATTAGTTCAAAATGATGTAAAAATTACTGAACCTACAGATATTGCCAACATACTGGCTGACAGGTTCAGTGCAAACTTCTCCCCCCCCTCCCCCCCAAAAGGTGAGATATCTATACCAGAGGATTGTAACCCCCCAAACATCTCAAACGCTCAGGTGAGAACTGCTCTCTCCAAGGCAAGAAACACAGCATCCATGGGACCAGATGGTGTCCCCGGATGTGTGCTCCACGAACTCAATGAGGAATTAAACCCACAGTTAGGGCAGCTGTTTAATCTTAGCCTCACCTCAGGATACGTGCCTAAGGAGTGGCGTACGGCAACTGTGGTCCCACTTCACAAAGGCAGTGCCTCCACTGACCCTGGAAATTACCGTCCCATCAGCTTGACAAGCCTGATCTGCAAAGCTATGGAGAGGATCATAATGGAACTCATAAATAAAGACATAGGGGACTTGCAGACTTTGGATCCGACCCAGTTTGGCTTTGTCAAAGGCAGATCATGCCTTTTAAACTTGGTTGATTTTTTCGAAACAGTCACCAAGGCCATTGACGACGGAAAGGCAGTCCACACAGCCTACCTTGACCTGGCAAAGGCTTTCGACACAATACCACACTCAGGTATCATTGAAAAACTCACCAGCTTAAATGTAAACCCATACGTTACAAGATGGGTTGCAAACTGGCTAAGTGACAGAACCCACAGGGTCAGAGTTGCTGGTGCCATGTCAGACTCAAAGTCTGTCACAAGTGGTGTCCCACAGGGCTTTGTCATGGGCCCACTCCTGTTCGGCATCTACTTTTCAGAAGTACAAGCAAACACAGGAGGATTATGGCTGACAAAATTTGCAGATGACTGCAAACTGGGCGCTATAGTTGAGAACACATCTGACACAGATATCCTTCAGAAGGGTCTTATAGAAATGGATAACTGGTGCCAGAGCCATGGCCTAAAGTTAAACGCCAAAAAATGCATAGTCATACCCTTTGGGAAAAACAAGGTTACCCCTAGCTACCATATAGGCGGCAACCCACTGAGCTCAGAAGAGGTTATCAGGGATCTGGGGACCCAGGTTGACAGTAACCTTTCGTTTGACACTCACGTTGCCAAAGTAGTTAGGAAGACCTTCTACATTGCCCACCTGATCATGAAGGGATTCACATCTAGATCAAGGGAAGTCATCGTCCCCCTGTACTCATCACTCATCAGACCAATGATTGAGTACAATGCCCCATTCGGAATGTATGTGACACGACACCTGCAGCAACTGGAAAGGCCCCAAAAATTCCTCACCAAAAGGATAAAGGGTCTCAAAAATATATATATAGATTGATATATCTGTATATACATATCTATATATAGATCTGCCCAGCAACAAAATAAACAGCCTCTGCAAGGCTGAAACCCAAGACCCTACACACCATACACAAAGTGATTGGCCACTAAGCCATAACAGATATACATAAAGCTGATGTTTTCAGAAACATATCATCCAGCCCAGTCATGCAACAGTACAGAGATTGTATACACACATGTAGATGTATGTGTGTGTGTAAATATATTAATATCTAAACAGATACAACATATCTATATATGTAGATATATATATATGTATATTTAGAAATATTTACATATATATACATATATATGAACATATATACATGCAAATGCCTACATCGACACATATATATGCACCTATATGTCTACATATACATAGCAAGGTACATATATGTACGCAGATATATAGCTATGTAGGTATATACAGACATAGTCATACATATGTAAGTTAATATATATATATATATATATATATATATATATATATATATATATGTAGGTATATGTGGCCATACATCTGTAGATAGCAATGGTAAATTAACAAAAACAGATATGTCCACATGCACCGTTAATGGGTTGAGAGGCCCCAAACAATATACATCTTGTATGAATAGGCATACCCACCCCCAGCCAAACATGTCCGGACTGCAATACACTACCAAGTGTTGCAGATCCCATTACTCCAAATGCAGTATAGCAGCAGTTACAGTCTGTAGTCAGGTCAGGCACATCCCCCTCCTGTATGTGCCCTGTGTTATGTTGTTAGAGGTAAATCCCCAATCCATCTGAGATGCTGTTTGCCAAACAACAGATCTTGTTCCTTCTCACAGTGAATGAAAATGGCCAACACCAACATGATGTTCCTAGATATTGGAGTGTGTTTCCATGCAATTGGCTATGGTAAAGTTACCACAGCTGTTCCACATGCAATCAGCTAGGGGAGGCCTGCAATTCATGCAGAGGCCATCAGCTGATCATGAGCATCACTTAAGGAAAGCAGGTGTAGGTCTACACATCCACCAGAGAGGGAGTTGGAGTGGCAGACAGAGGAAAAGACAAGTAAAACCTAAGCAAATTTGTGTTACACACCTACCAGCACAGGGTATCAACCCCCTGGTGAATATGTTGTGGTATCACAGTTCTATGCAGTTATTGGATGTGCCACATGGGTTACCTGCTCTGGAGCCCTCAAAACATATATGTGATGATGTGTGACATCTGCAACAGGGATATGGTAGCTATACGGTAGGTGACGTACACGTGCCTGTCCGCATGAACAGGTGCCATCGTCAACACAGCCACACTCTCACAAGGATGCACGCACATTGACACATTTGGCAGGGCCAGGAGTACAACTCATCAGTAGTGGGATTGCCACAATACATCATTGTGCAGGTATCACATGCATCACATGGGTCATACGGAGGTTGTATGGACAAAGGGTATGAGGAGGTGTCTGTCATCAGACAGCATGCTTCAGTTTGCCAGTGGAGGTTGTAGTGAGTGTGGATGTGAACATACGCACCATACAACACAAACACAAACACACATGGTGCCAGTACTGTCATGCATGGGTGGATGTCTGCACGGGTGTGTGTTGATCGACTGTGTCAGACGGCTATACAAGGCTAGGCGATGGGTATACCTTGGCATCAGGCCACATGACAATGGTCTGCATTGTGGTTCAGGGCTGTAGTTTCTGCATTTGCCCACACAGGTGGGTATTGTATCCCCTATCCAGTCACCTGGGTGACTATTGTGTGTGGCCAATGCTGTGCATCACTTGCCATATATGTGTTCCTTAGTCCATGACATGGATGGTGTCTGGGATATGCACACCTCCCACATGCATGTACAGTGACATGTGGAACTGTACCTGGGGTGTCTGGCCCTTGTTGTGAATGCAGATTATCATCAGATGTGCCAGTCTTGCCCACCTATGGCGGGAACTGGTAATGGGCAGCAGGTTTACCCTGCATTTACATTGATAGCATGTTAACAGCATTCCCTGGTATCAGTGGCATCTGTCCATACAGGGCATGTTGTCAGGCATGGTATGTCCTTTGTGAGTCACATGTGATGGCACCACAGGTGTTGCAGGTGTCCATTGGGGAACATGGGGGAGGTGCACTGTCTGCATGTACATGCATATTGGCAAGATGGACAGGGCGCCATGCCCTCTGTAGCCCACTGCTATTACTCCATAGTTACTATCAGTGGCCAATATGCAGTGTACTACCCACATATTGGCTGTTGCCTAGGCATGTGTGTGTGTATGAGACATGGGTTGAGAGTGTGCTCTGGGTAATGCTAGGGTTGCTAACTGTGATTGCCTGGCCTTGATGTCACATGTATGGGTATGGCTTTGCACCCCAGCCTCTCAGCTATTTCACATCTGTTATCCCTGTAGTCTGGACATTGTGATATGTAGTAGGGCCACCAAATAAGAAATATGCAAAGCCTGCTCCACATTGGACACGGACTCACCTCCACACATGATACGAGTTACAAACACATATGCCTGTCATGTCTGGGAGTAGAACCCCTACCTAACTAGTTTATTACACTACAGCACTATGCAGTTATAGTACGCGCCACAGAGATTACTTGAGTACTCCTTCCCCAAAGGTGTATTTCACACTGAATGACAGCAGGATTGCCAAAGTAGGCCATTGAAATGTACTGCATGTCACTAGCCTAAAATGCATTACTCCCTACACAGTGACACACACACAAAACATCCACAACCAACATGTGTGGGCATAGAACCCCTAACAGAGGTCTATATCACACTACAGCATGGAGCTGTTATAGGACGCACCACAGGGATTACTGGGAAACCCTTTCCCCAAAGGTGTATTTCACAATGAATGACATCAGCAGGATTGCCAAAGTAGGCCATTTGACATGTACTGCATGTGACTAGCCTAAAATGCATTGCTCCCTACATAGACATTGTAACACACACAAAACTTCCACAACCGCCGTGGGTGGGGATGGAACCCTAACACAGTTCTAAATCACACTACAGTAGGACGCAGTTACGGCACACACTGTGGAGCTTACTGGGCTACACCCTTCCCAAAGGTGTATTTCTAGGAGGTGACATCAGCAGCCTTGTCAAAGTTGAGCATATGAATTGTAGGGAGTGTGAGTACCCTAAAAAGCATTGTTTTCTACACATACAGACACACACTTGCCATGTCTGGGATTAGAACACCTACCTAACAACATTATTACACTACAACAGTATGCAGTTACAGGACACCCTACAGAGATTACTGAGCTGCAACCTTCCCAGAGGTGTATTTCTAGGTGGATGACATCAGCTGCCTTGCCAGTGTTGAGTAGATGACTTGTAGGCAGTGTGAGTACCCTAAAAACATTTATTTCTACACAGACAGAGTCAGACAGACAGAAACAGACACACACTTGCCATATCTGGGATTAGAACACCTACCTAACTACTTTATCACACTACAGCAATACGCAGTTACAGGGACGTGCTATAGAGATTACGGGGCTACAATCTTCCCAGAGGTATATTTCTAGGTGGATGACATCAGCAGCCTTGTCAAGGTTGAGCATTTGAATTGTTAGGAGTGTGACTACCCTAAAAAGCATTGCGCTCTACACAGTCAGACAGACACGCACACAAACACACAGTTGCCAAGTATGTGATTCAAACTCCTACCTAACTAGCTTATCACATTACAGCAGTACACAGTTATGGGACACGCCACAGAGATTCCCGGGCTACAACTCTCCCAAAGGTGTATTTCACATTGGATGACCTCAGCAGGCTTGTCATAGTAGGGCTATGAGGAGGGCAGTGTGTATACATGGGCCATAAGCCATTCATCTAGGGGCTGACACGCCACATGCAGGCACACACAGGGTCATATTTCACAGGTACGTGTATACAGCTGCTAGATGATTACTTCCTTGTACAGTCATGTTGCACAGCTGGCACATGCACCACATAGTCTGTAATGCTGACAGATACTGGTGGCTAGTATCTGCAGTGAGTGACATCTGCACCTCATGTGTTTGGGGCCCTTTGGCTGTGTGCTGAGTGGGACAGGCCGGGATGGCTCCTTGTCACAGTCACCCTCTTCTACACATCTATGTCCATCTACCTTTGGCTTATTATAGTGTGTTGTCCTTACATATATCTCTGTATTCCTACCCACTGTGTGTGCAAGGCATGAGTGGTGCATACTGACAAGTGTCTGCACTAACAACTGCGACTGCCAGATATGTCTGGTCCACTGGTGTTTGCAGACATGGCCTTTATGTGTTTGTGTGTGAGCATGCCCAGTATGACCTTTCAGTATGTTATTGACGGACAATTACCTTCATTTCTCTAAGTGTGTGAGCATGCCCAGTATGGCCGTCTGTATTGCTTGTGTGGATCATGTCCAGGTAGTTTGTACTGCAGTGCTGACCTTTGTGTTGTACACAGACAGGTAGCATGCTGTCTCTGCAGGGTGTCCATTGATAATTTGGCATTGACTGTTACTACATTTCAGCATAGCGGGGGGGGGTTGCACACCTGACTGTTTCTACATTTCTACACAGGATTGGGGGGGGTCACACCTGACTGTTACTATATTTCTATGTAGGATAGGGGAGAGGGAACACCTGACTATTTCTACACAGTATTGGGGGGCACACCTGACTGTTACTATATGTCTACATAGGATGGGGGGGCACACCTGACACTGTACACATTTGCTAGGACTATACTGGTATGTCGGGTACTCCATTTCAGTCTGTAGTCTTACCTATTATGCTGGCTGGAGGCATACCAGTGTACTACAGATCTTAGTTTTTAATTACCCATAGGCTTCATTCAGAGGCCATAGCACAGCCTTTGTTTGTATTTGTCTACACCTGTCTTGCTGGCTGTGACTGTTGTTGGGTATGTGATCCCCCCCCCAACTGGCATGTGTGAGTCACTTACCTTGTGGGTGTCCCAGTATTGAGGGTGGTGCTGCAGGGCTGCCTATCTCAGATGCACATAGTACACTCCCTACACATGGTTAGGCACAGGTAGTGTAATGTTTGGCATCCCTTTTACTGTATGTGAGAGTCAGAGAGAGGTGTTATTCCTTGGGTCCCTCCCTTGTCAGTGTATGTGCTATGCATTGCCTCTTTGCCAAAGCCAGGGCATACTGGACATGCCTCCTTCTGCCTACTGGGGCAGGCTCAGGTTGTTCCTCCACTGAGTCACTCTGTGCCAGTGCAGGCCTTGGCAATGATGGGGGGGCTGTGTGGCCCTGCCCTGTGCTGTTCCTGCTGCAGCTGTTTCCGCAGGATCATATTGTGTAGCATGGCACATAAAAGGACAATTTGGGTACATGTAGCTGGTGAGTACTGCAAAGCCACACCGGATGTATCCAGGCACCAGAACCATGACTTGAGCATCCCAACCACATACTCTGTTATGATTCTTGTTTGTGCATGTGCCTCATTATGGAGTTCTTGTTCAGGTGTGTGTGCATTTCTGATGGGTGTCATCAGTCAGCCAGTACGTATCCAGCTTCCCCCACTAGGTGACCATGTGGGATGTCCCCACTGGCAAATCTCTGGTACAGCTGCATCAGATGCCCGATGTGGAAATCGTGATAGCTTCCAGGGCAGCCAGCACACATGTTCATTATTATGCTCTGGGCATTGCACACAACCTGGCATTTGATGGAGGGGAAGCCCTTGCGGTTGATGTAGACCCTACTCCACTCATTGGGTGGTGATTTGATGTGTATGTGGATGCAGTCTATAGCACCTACTACTTCAGGGTATTCTGTTATTTGGTGGAACAGTTGCATATTGCTAGCCAACGCCTCACGGGTGTTGGGGAAATATACGTGCTCATCGACATGTGCTGACATGGCATCCAGGAACTGGTGGAGTACCCTGGATGCTGATGCCTGTGAAATCCCCATCATATCCCCAGTTGGCCTTTGGAAGGTACCTGTAGCTAGTATTCTTAGGACTACACATACCTTGGTATCCACTGGGATGGGTTCCCCTCTGTTAGTTCTGTGTTTCAGGCGTGTCTGGCACAGCTCAACAATTTTATGTAGGAGGTCCCTCTCCACCCTATAGCGCTCTACTATCTCCAGCTCATGTAGTCCTTGGTAGGTTACCTTGAGTCTGTACACTCTTCTCCTCCTCGTCACTGTGGGTTGCTCGGCAGCATTCACATCCTCACCACCCTCAGCCTCTTCCAGAAGTTGTATGATAGCTATTGCAGCCCCCAACATTTTGCTGTTGTGAGTGTTAAAAGTTCCATGTTTGTTTACATCAGTGGTGTAGAGTGTGGGAAACACCAGAGGGGTAGGTGTTTGCATAGTTTATAGTAGTGTTCTGGACTGGGCTGGTCTGCTGCCTGTGCAATTGGCTGATTCTGATACATTTCACCAGCCAGGTAAGCTAGTACTCCTTGATTACCTTCCTACTGCTGTTTTCCCTTCCCATTGCCTTCCTGGTTAAGCCCGGGTGCGGGCCGCGCAAACAAAGTGCTCAATTGTGCATACTGCTGCTATTTCTTGGTTTAACCTCTTTTTTCTTCCTGTACAACCCAGTGTGTGGCATGCACACCTGCTTAGGTGTTGTAAAGACTGCTAGGCAGGTTTAGACACACCCCATAGCTTAGCTGTGCTAAGCCAGGAGCAAACCCTTACCACAGGGCTCCAATCCACTTACAGTATGCCTGACACCCCTCTCCCCCATGATGTCACCTACCTCCTAGGCTTGCACCAAGCTATTCCTACTCTTACACTGTTGGGACCTGACTCACATGCTCGGGTAAACTGGGATTCACTATCCTTCCCCTCCTTTTCCTAGGATTGCCTGCTAATGCATAATTACATGTCTCTCACACACTGAGCCTCCCTCCTTAGCAACCACTACTCACTGGCCAGGTTGTCTTCTGCCTGCCATTGACTTGCATGGCAGAATACTGATTTTAGTTAGAATGCTTAATTTAGGTTCATTTTGTTATTCCCCCAATCCCGTTTGCGCACCGCTGCCCTACGCTTAAACAGCCAAGATCAGCTAAAAAAAACATAAAAGTTTTTTTTATTTTTTGTATTGTTTGCTATGCCAATGGCCTTATACTTGGCCATTGGCATGCTTACTACATGATATGCAGCCTTTATTTGGAGCTGTCATAGCTCCGTTTTGGAGTTTGCAGAAATGTAGTCGGTTACTAACCGACTACATTTCTGCTGATTGCACTAGTCCTGCACGAACGGTTGCAAGCTTCCTGGATCACAAAATCACCTCATCTGCATGGATTTCTCATGCAAATGGGGTGATTTGCATGCAAGGGCTTCCTCCATGCAGGATTAGTGCAGGAGCTCTCTTGCATGCCCCTGCAGGCTGTTCCTGGATCGCACGGTAGACATATGCTTGAGCTCCTGCACCGATCTTGCACTCCATGCAAGTATTTGAAAATCCGGGGGAAAGGAAATTATAGCTGGTTAAGAACTCTGACCTTGGACTGCATAAAAGACACTGTAATTTTATAAGGAATTCATGTATTTGGAGTCTGCATTTGCAAGTAATGTATATGTGAGCTGATAACTGCAGTACAAAGAAACTTCATGTGGAACTAAGTATGGAAAATAATTTTGTATAAAGAAATGCAATATTCTCATTAATTTACATATATAAGTGGTGCATGCTTTTCATCGACAAAGAATTATACTGGTATGTTTTAATCCATTACTGTTACTTAGTTCATAGGTTCATAGATTCATAGGTTCATAGGTAGGTACTAGGCTATCTGCCCAAGGGCATTTATAAGCCTAGCCAGAATGTGTCAGCTTTCGCCTCCCTTTTAAATTAGTTTCCTGTGCCTCTGTCTAGCAGGGCCATTGAAGTGATCGCAGGGGTAAATTTACAATTTCCCATCCACTCGTCAAGATTTCTCTTTAAGAGAGTCATAGGTTCATAGGTAGGCACTAAATGCTAGTGAGCAGAGTGTTTTTAAATCTATAGGTTTGCCTAATAAGTACAGCTGTGTGATGCCATTTTACAAAATCTTGTGTTGGAAAGAAATTTTTTCAGGAATTCAGTCTCTGAGACTCTTCATCTGCCCTTCTTAATGGGACTTCTTTTAGTCATTTGGCTGATCTAATGGCAGGGTTTGATCAGTTATTGAATTTTTAAATATTTGTACCACAAATGGTTCCACCTGTCAAAAATCCTTGCAAGACCTGTCCTATGAAAATATCTGAACAAATGATTTATTATGAATACATTTAGTTATATGCATAGAAAGGTTGCTACAACATCTCTTGAATTTTTATTTGTTGATTCAATGCTGCAAATAAGCCACACATACTTGACTTCGTCAGGAAATGATAGAAAATGGATTCCTTGTTCACTGAATTTGAGTCAGAAGCCTGCCTTCTGAGTACCAGAATGACAATACAAACTGAGTGATTTCTGTTCAAAATGAGGTCCCCACTGTAGTCTCTGTTAAAGGTGGTGTTGTAACATGCTATCATACTCTTCACTTAGTATAAAGCAGACAAGGTTAAAACTCAGTACGTTCAGCTATCCAGTACTGAAATCCCTGATTGCTGTTCTCCATAGAAAATTACTATCAGTGTGATTTCTCTAGTACAACGAAGTAATTAATTTTGTGTGACATTAACTTTTT
This sequence comes from Protopterus annectens, assembly GCF_019279795.1. Classification (NCBI taxonomy): domain Eukaryota; kingdom Metazoa; phylum Chordata; order Ceratodontiformes; family Protopteridae; genus Protopterus; species Protopterus annectens. The sequence continues at coordinate 1,397,990,608 of NC_056741.1, read as the reverse complement.
TTTTCTCTTTGGTTGTGCAACTGTGAAGTTATTTATTTTTGTTTATTTATTGACATTTGATTACTGGAAAAGTCCCACTGGGTAGGAGCCTCTTTTCGGCAGAGGCCCAGGAATAAAAACTCCAAAGTATTATAAAACATTTTAAGAACAGTCTTTAAAAATAATACAAAAAACAACTGCAATTATACCATAATGGACATAATATGAAAACAATGACTAAGAACTTAAATGACAATAATTTAACAGTTAGAGAAATTTTAGCCAGTTTATAGAGAAGTTAAAGATAAGCTAGTATAATACAAACAGGAATTGTAATGTGAATTAAGAGAAAATCAGACTTATGGTATATTTATAGAAAAAGCTAGGGATTTGAAATCGACAGAAGTAAGGGAGTGAAGAAGGGAGAGTAAGGAGATGTAAGGTATTTGTACACATTTAGGGATAAAGTTTATTCTGGAATTGAGCAAGAACAGAGCCAGCTTTTGTCTAGAATGTCTTTTGAATGGTTCGGAAGTATAGGAGGGAGAATATTGACATGATGGATGCAGGTAAGTAGTTTTAGGCCTTAGCAACATGGTATGAGTACCAACAATGCACAGCAGATCTGGTTTGTCCATAGGTTTGTGGACAGACAAGAGTTTTTGATCATTGGATCATAATGACCAACTGGGAACATAGATGTGTAGAATATTATTTAGTGCTGGACAAGCAGATGAATTCCAGATAATCGTATAGGTGGTAAGAAGCGACATACATTATATGTTAGTTGATGGGGCAGTTCTAACCAATTTAGCTTTTTGTGCTATACACTGGTGGGTTTTGTAAGGGGTATTTGCTGCAAATTTAGCAACTTTGTTATAGTATTGTTCAATTTTTCATTTTTGTGGTACCTGAAGATTAGTATGGATGGGAGTGCCATAAAGAGATAAGTAGTGTCATTGAGAAAGATTTTGGCTCTATAAAGCATTCCTAGTTTTTAATGAGTTTTTCTTATGCAAATTTGTATATGCAGGTCAAATTTAAGATTATTAACCACTATAATCCCCAATAATGTTTCTATGAGAAGTGACTTTAACAGTTGTATTATCACGAGAGAGGACTTTAAATTTTATTTGTTATGAGAGGGATTTGGGAGAATAATAATTATTATTATTATTTTTTTAGGGTTAAGCATGTGCTATGAGTTACAAAGCCACTGTTAAACCTTCCTGAGTAATTTTTTGGAGGTGTGCCATGTTGTCAGATATGCAAATGAGTATGGAGTCATCTGCATGCTGTACTAGGGAGGCCTGTTGTGTGACTGTATGGACGAGTTTGGTGAGAATGTTAAAGAGGAAGAGACTAAGGATAGAGCCTTGTGGTACACCAGCAGTGACTGGGAGGTATGGAGAAAGGGTGGAGTGTCATTTTACTGACTGATACCTATTAGATAGGTAGCTTTTGAACCATAGAAGGGTGGTCCATGAGAGAACTAATGAGGACATTAGAAGTAGAAGTTTGTTGTGACAAACTGTGTTGTAGGTTTTTGAAAGAAAAAAAAATAAGGAGGAGACAAGTTTGCCATTATCTATAGCTTTATTGACAGTATTTATATAGATTAGAAGTGCAGTGTTAGTATGGGAAGGGCAGAAGCCATGTTGTGTGTGGGGATAGGAGTTCTTCCTGCAAGAGATAGTTTGGCAATTGTTTTTGAATACATTTTTCATGTATTTTGGAGAGGGGAATAGGATTGCTATAGCTCTAAAGTTAGTAATGTCTGTTGAATTTGTATTTCCTCCTTTGGGCAGAGGGATAATGTGAGACTTTTTCCAGCAAGAGGGAATGTGAGACTCCTGGACTAACCTATTTATAAAGATCGAGACTGGATAGGCAATGCTGCTGGCTGCTATTTTAAAGTACTTGCCTGGAAGGTCATCCACCGAAGTAGGGCATAGTTTGAGTTTGTTTAAGAGTAGTTTTATATTGGATCTCTGCACATGTTTGAAGGTGAAAGTGGATGTTTTGATACGTGGCTGATGGTCAGGGTTAAGATTAGATGTTGGGGAATTCTTGTTTAGAGATGTACTATTTATGAAACAAGAGTTGAACTGTATTGTGATTTTGAGTTATTGGGAGAGGGTTAGGGTTGAATTTATGGCTGGGATGCAAGGTTTCTTAAATGGCTGTCCAAATTTTTTAAGGTTGTGTTTACTATTATTCTGAAAGTTATAAATAGCATAGTTTTTTTGTTTTCCTTAATTTGCTTTTCAGTAGAATTGCAAAGCATTTTGAAATTTCCAAGATATCGCATTATTTCATATTTTCGTCATTCTTGTCCTGCTTTATTCTCTCCTGCATTAGCATTCTACTCTTTTTGGATAGCCAAATTGTATTATTTGTTTTTATTTTTTTCTTTCTATGAGGTGCAAGGCCATTTAGGATATATTCAAGAGAATTCTATTTAATTAATTTTAAACATCATTTAAGGGGACTACTTTTTGGAAGTTCCACTTAATAGCTAATAGGTAGTAATGAACATTTCTGGATTAAATTTGGCAAAGTTGTGTGTTGTTTTATAAACATGCTGTTTAAGTGGATATGTGAAATGTCTGGTTGTACAGATTGGGAGATAATCACTGAGACAGTCAGACATCATATCTTAAGTGATGTATTTGCTAGGGTCTGATACTAGGATCCAGTCTAATAGGGAATTTGATGTCTTGCTATATATAACATGTGTTGCTATTATTTAGAGGTGTAAAACCCAATTACGTTCATGCAAGATGTAGGGGAGTTAGAGTTTATGTCCAAATAAATGACATTCACATCACCTAGTAGTATTTTTCTTGTGGAATAGTTATAGATATCCAATGTGTGATATTTTCCAGAAAATCTGTATTGTCACCAGGAGAGATGTAAAGAACAATAACATATTTGTTTATAATTGTTTAATTTCAGCAAAGTAATGAGAAGCTCTATTGAATAGAATTTTGGTATTGGCTTGTTTTAAGGGGAAATGTGGTAGTTGTTGGTAAATATTTAAGAAATACTACCATCTTTCCTCTGTATATGGTCATTATGGATGATATTATACCTGGGAGGTATAATTTTGGAGTAATTTATGCTGGTTGTAATTTGAGTTTCAGTTAAATTTTATTTCTTATGCTTCTAACATTTACGGCAGCAAAAGTTAGATTACCGGGGTTGGGGATTGACTATTGTAGTGTTTGAATAGTGTATGAAAGAGAATTTTCTTGATGTTCATTGTGACAGATTGGGCCAAAATTAGGGTGAATGTTTCCTCCGAGAATGATTTTAGTATAGTGGGGAATTATTGATACTTGCTTACATGAGAGCATTTTTCCACTTAACTTTGTTTTGATTTGAGATGAAGTAGAGTTAATCAGTCTATATCTGGAGTAAATTGAGGGGCATCATTAAATACATTTGGTGTGATGTGTGGAGAATGTAGGGAGGAAGAATGAATAGGGGGCTGTACAGAGTTGGAGAGCTGTTGAGAGATATCATAGAGTCTTGATAGGATGAGAGATGGCCCATTAGCACGTGAAAAATTGAGGATAAGCTGAGGAGTAGAATAATAATGTAAAGGGATTTGTGTGTTATAGTTGGCATGTAGTGGGGAAGTAGGGATCAAGAACAAAAAAGAAGTTGCAGGGCAGAAGGATATTTAATGGTGGTGGAGTTTGAAAACTGATAAAGGGTAGGTAGGAAAGATGTATTTTCAATGAAGAAGGAAAGTTAGGTTGTCCTGGTATCTTCTTTGGAATGCAAGAAACAGAGGGGTTTAAAAGGCTGAAGTATGAGGAAGTAGTTAAAATAGGAAGAAGTGAGGGATTATTTGGGAAAAGTAGAGATACAATGTAGAACAGACAGGTACTGTTAGGGAGGGCTGTGACTATGAATGAAGATAGTGCAAAGCAGAGTCAATATGATTAGATAAGGGGTTGTAGGGGTAAGTCCCTACATGGGGGTGCAGAAAGGGCTTGACTGTTTGCTAATTTATTTATTTATAGCAAGAATTGATCAGCCATGGCTTTGACTGGTTTGTTTCATCTGACTGAAGTTGTAGTTATTTTTAACTCAGAAAAACATAGGTGAACTGTTGTAAAAGCTTTTCCTATCAAATGTTAAAATGTGCTGCACTGTATATCATCATCCCTTTTTCCTCATTTTACATGGGGATAGGGTGTTATGTCAGCTGTTGCCACCTCTCTCAAGTCAGTGCTGCTCTCCATCCTTCTTTAGTAGTCATGCCTGAATACCGCAGGTCTTCTCTCATGCAGTCCATCCATTTCTTGACTAGATGTTCTCTTCTTTCCTGCCTTCTTCCTGTGTAGCTCAAATCTTTTTCACAAATTGTTTTCTACTTTCCACCACATGTACTCAAACCACAATAATCAGTTCTCTTTATCCTTCTCTTCAGTTTGAGTAAATGTGGCTGCTGCTCATATGTCATAATTTCTTTGTCTGTTTGACACTGCTTATCCTGCTACGTATCTCTGTCTTCACTGTTCAGGTTTCCGGAACATACAGAAATACTAGTTGCACCACTGTTTTGCACACCTTACTTTTCAGATTGTTTGGCATTTCTCCACCAAACAATACCCTTGACACTCTGTGCCAGTTGACAGCAGCCCCTCTGATTCTAGCTTTGATCTCTCCATGCAGACTTCTCTTCTCATCAATCACATTTCCTAGATACTCGAAGCCACAAAGCTGAGCCAATGTTTTCCCTTCTGTCTCAGTGTTCTACTTTTTGTGATTCTATTTTCTGTGATAGCAGCTGTCTTGCCTCTACTCAGTTTCATCCCATGTCCCTTCAGTTTTGCATTTCACTATCATATTTTGACTCTCCTGTTTAGACTCTGCTTGTAATGATACATTGTCTGCATACAGAAACTTTTTAAAACACATTTATTGAATTATAACTTGTGACACAGGCAAACTATTCCTAAAATAATTAAACAAGCCATATTAACAAGTTTACATTAACAAACATTATACATCACATATATTTGTTTATACAATATAATCCATACAACATTACATAAATTGTTCAATTCCTGCCTTCCGTTAAACCTCATTCCTTATCCATAACATTGTTCTGCATGCATTGTTTCCTACATTCTTCTAAAGATCCAATTTACTGTTCTTTTATCTCTGTTATGATATCCACTACTTCAAGTATGGTTGTATGGGACTTCGATTTCCATTTTCCACTTCTTGCTTTTTTTGGCAGCCGCCAGAATTAAACCTAACAAACCCTAACTATGTCTAGGCAATTCAGATTTTCCATCTCACCTCAAAAAATCATTTCCTTTGTTATAGTCATTTGCTCACCCTATATTCCTAACAGAGTATGTAGGGAATTTTTAAAGTCTGCCAACTCATTATGCTCCAAAAACATATGCTCCCAGCTACCACTTTCTTCCCCATCACACCTCCAAAATTTGTCATCTACCTGAGAAACAAATTCTTTGAGTCTGCTTAGACAATCAAAGTACCTATGCAAACGCTTCCAAGCAAAAGTCCTAAATCTTCTAGACATTGTTGCATATTTGGGAGCCATGCATATGTCCTCCCATTGTTTCCTTGTAAATTGCTAATTTGTGTTCCCAATCTTTTCTGACCTCCTCTGATTGATTCCTATAGTTATTGTGCAATATTTTATTTGTCCTACTAATTATCCTTTTTTTAACAGTATCTTCTGTTCTATATTCAACTAAAACCAACCAATGCAGGTCTTTCATTTTGGATTCCCCTATGCCTTTCTATCACTTTCTTTTTGCCTATACTCTGATATCAATCCTTGATAGAGAAGGCAGTCACTAGCCTGCATTCCAAATGTATTCCTGGCCTATTCCCATTATATTACTTTTCCCTCTTTAATTATTTGTTCCCAATACCTTGGTTCCTTTGACAGCTTCTCCAGTAAACTCTAGCCCTCTCTTGCCTATTCTCTGCACCTCTAATTGCAGTCACCCCTTTCGGAAGAATTTCCTTTCTCCATTCTCATGTTGGCTTAGTTCTTAGAATAATTTCTGCTACTTTATGAATGTAACATTTCGTTAAGAATCTGCATCCAAAATCCCACTCTCACCTTATTTCTTGAATTTGCCCTGCAAAATCATTATCCCTTTCTACTTTTCCTTACAGATTTCTGCTTGTGTTATGTATATGACCCTTAATTGTGCAGCTCTAAAATACCCCTTTAAACCAGGTAATCCTAAAGTACCTTGTTCTTTTGGAAGGATCAGCTTATCACATTTGACTCTTGCCCTCTTCCCCTTCATTCAGCAGCTTTGTTGATCTACCTGTAAACTGTTTGCTAATATACTCACCAATATGAAAAACAGTGGGCTAAGAGATGAATGCTGATGTACACCCATTCCCACTGGGAACCCCATACTCGTGTCATCGGGTCCTTGTGTATAGCCTAGACTAATTCTACTAAAGTTTCCAGGACTTCACACCATTACAGCACTGCCCCAGTTGGACCTTGTCATATGCTTTGTCCAATTGTATGAATGCCCATTTGACTCCTACCTCATTTTTAGCTTCTTTTCCACTATCTATTTCATTGCAAACATCAGGTCAGGTATGCTGTATCCTGATCTGACCCCAGAATGCTCACCTCCCATCTTACTTTTTATGTGTTTGTTTATCAATAACCCTCTTCAGTACTTTCCTGCTGGGTGACAACAGTTTGATACCACTGTGCTTTGCTCGAAAACAACTTTTTGAAACTCACCTTTTCAAGCAGTTATGTACAGAAATTTAATGATGTGATGAACTTTATGCCCTCCTCAACAAATATAAAATTCCTCTAATGTTCTATGCTTTGGATGATGGGGGTAATTTCCCTCCCTCTACCCATTTTTGTTTCAACATTATGAATCATTTGAAAGAAGCAGATTTTGAACACTTTAATTTCAATTTGACTGACGTGCTCTTGTTTAGATAATCCATATTTTAGTGGACTGTACATCTTGTACTGGCTCTGGACCTATGGCCAGAAGACAATTATATAACACGATTTATACCTGGTCAGTTTTTGCTCCCAATTACAAGTGCATGACTTGCTAATATATATTCCTTGACTGATAAAAATAAAATCGGATTCAAATAAGACAGCACTCCTCCCTGTTACATTGCCCTCTGTACAACTGCCCCAACAAATCTCAACAAACCTTTTTCAACAACAAAAAAAATCTCAGTTTAATTCTCAAACATATTTCCCTTTTACAAAATTATGATGCATGTATGACACCATTAGACATAGAGGTTGCATACCTACACTCTCCCATATGTCTTTTCCTCAGGAGATTTCTGAAAATTAAAGTGATAACATTCCATTTCCAGTTTTCTTTTCAACCATTTGTTTTATCTGGATTCGCACACTAGTGATTGACGATAAGAGTCGATCATTAGTACAGTGATGTTAAGCCTGCCACCTAACATTGTTTACAAAGTATCTGGTCTCTGCCATTGTTTATCAGAGGAACACACAAAATGAGAAATTCTTTATCTGGATGATAGGCTAATTGCAGATACTTCACGCATTCACTCGAAACAGCATCTGGCTACCTCTACCCAATCATTTCTGAGACTAATGATTATTGTATAGCTTCACAGTCTCACATAAAACCAACATGAAGGATCCAGCTTTGTGTATCCATATTAGACCCTACAACTGTTAGTCTATTTGCTACTGGCTGAATCATGGTAATCTCAGCTCTTATGGTCGACATCAAAAACAACTCGGGTATATCAGCAAGACATTGCAGAAAGGAACTGTGGTTTATGTCATCTAGAATCCTGATAGCACCAAATGCCTGCTTCTACATAAAAAGCTCAATGGTTGCAGAAATCTTGTATAATCAAGCCAGAAATGGTTTACTACTGTTTCTAATATCCTAACAATTGCATAATTAGAATTCAATGTCACATGATATGGAATTAGGAAGTAAATGGACAGCTGCTCAGCCTATAGTAAATACAAATGCAACTTAACTATACTTAATATGCATGGTTCCACTTAAGTAACTAAATTAAAATCTACATATTTTATAATCAGAAAGCACCCTTTACATAAAGAGAGCATAATTACAGAAAAAAGAAATGGTAACAAAAATCTTTGCACATGATCTTTAAGTAGGAAAATTGATTGGTTTTGAAATGGTTTGATTTGTACTTTGTATGGATTGTTTAACTATGTTTTGGAGTTTGGTAAAGATAGCATGTTCGTTAGGGGTTGTGTTGTTCACCTTTTGGGTAGCAGTAAAGGATACTGACCTAAAATGTTTTCTAGTCCCTAAATTGTTAAAATGGTCTAATTCACTTTTGTTAGGCAGGATTGTCTAACTCTTATGATATTACTTCATTCCACACTTTCTGCAGGCCGTATAGTTTTGGTGAAACTAAGTCAGTGTGCTCCTTAACCTGACTGGGACTGGATGCCTTGATAGATAAAAAAGTCACTTCAATCAAAATTTCGGAACTGTAAAATCCCTGTATACATTTTCATAGAGATAAGGTATGTATGTATGTATGATAACTGATTAATATTTCATGTGTACATTTATATGAGTTATCTCTTTAGGCAGTTTTATACAATAACTATTTTTTAATCAGAAAAGCAATAATGAAAAATTATTACACACTCTCTATCCAAAGACAGATCCAGTGATATGTGCAAAGAAACAAAGACTTGAGGAAAACTGATAATATATTCACTTGTATTTAGGTTCATAGGTGCTTACTAGGCTATTCATCTGTGGGGATCTTTAGAAGCCTATCCTTAACATTCCCATGATAGTTTTTAGCTGTTATATTTTGCATATAAATAACCCAGAGGCAGACAGAACAAAGATATGTTAGGGAATTTACTTGTTGACTCTATCCAGGAGGGGCACAGGTGCTAAACTATTGGAGAATGTGTGGTTTCCTAGCCATTCATCCATATTACATTTAAATAGAGTAAGAGAAGTATTTTGTTTTATGTGGAGTGGAAGACTGCTCCATAGAAGCATTTTCTTCTATGGTACATGCCTACCCTATATGATACACACCTGTCCCTATATGATACATACCTATCCCTATATAATACATACCTATCCCTATATGATACATACCTATCCCTATATGATACGTACGTGTCCCTATATGATACATACCTATCCCTATATGATACATACCTATTCCTATATGATACATACTTATCCTCTAGATGCAAGGCTGAAGTTGACTGTTAGCAACCTTTATGAAATCAAGCAAAGGCACAAGGCTTTGAGACAGTCTGCACAGTTTTTTATGATTTAGGGCCTTTTTCTGTTTGTTTGTTACAGTGATAAAGTGTTGTGGTCATTCCAGTTGTGACAAGTGTTTGGACATTATATTCAATGATTAGCCTAATGAGAGATGAGTACAGTAGAAAGATTATATTCCTGGACTTAGACACCATTCCATTAAATATAAACTGTGCAATGAAAAAGGGCTTCATTACAATAATAGATACATGTAATCAAAGGACAGTTCATTGCCCACACAGGTTCCCAGATCCCTGACTGCTGGATCACCTTACAGTGGTGTGCTATCAATGTGACAATTACAAGGGAATCATGCTTGACAAAGGATATGATGATACATTTCTTAGTATTAAGTTTTAGTCCATGGTTGTGACAGAAGCTATTAGTTTGGAAAAGGCCCTGTTGGAATATCTTGGTGTCCACTGGGGAGTTTCTGATGGCTCCAGCTTTACAGTCATCTACAAACTTGGTCAGCCATAAACCTTTAACATTTGATTTAAAGTCTGAGAAGTCAATGCCAAAGTGGAGTAGCTCAAGAACTGAACTTTGGGTACATTGCTATTTACAGATCTTTTTTGGGGAGGTAGAGTCACCCACCCTAATTTCCTGGGTTCCATTTGTGAGCCATTTGTAAGCCAATTTGCTATCCAATGAGTTACATATGGATTTTCATTTGTCTGTGATTCTTGACTGTGGGATGGTGTTGTTGAATGCTTTTGTGAGGTTTAGATATGTGATGTGTACTGATTTGCCCTCATTCATTGATTGAGTAACCTCCTCAAAACGTCAACCAGGATAAGGAGACAGGGTCTGCCCTTGACGAATCCAAAATGGCTTTGATCAAGAGTTTGTTGGTTACCTATGTACTAATTTATTAACTCCATAATGATCCTTTTCATAGCCTTACAGATAAGGCTGTTCAAGCTTATGAGTCTGTCATTACCTTGGTCCGTAGATGCCCCACTTTTGTGCAAAGGGAAGACTCTTGCAGTCCTCCGTTCATCTGTCATGAAGCCTGTTTGAAAGCTGATATTGAATAGCTTCAGTAGGGGGTCTGACAAGCCCTTTTTCAGGCTGAGCAGTGGGCATCACTCAGTATGTTATCTGGCCCCATAGAAGTAGTGTTCTTGGCCTTGGATAGCAACTTGAGGGCTGGTTCTTGGCAGATTCGAGGGGGATGTTGATGAGGATTGTGAGACTGGAATATTGGAGGGAGAGGGTGGTGGGGTTTGAACTAAATGCATCCAGTAGTAAGTTATCTATGTCCTCTGAGTCTGAGTTTGTGATATCATTTACTTTTAACTCTACACAGTACTGGGCATTGTTTCTGAGATTTCTAACATAGTTAAAGAATGATTTGTAATTATCCTTTGCCTGGGTGGCTATTTTTACCTCATGTCTGGCTTTAGTTGATTTGATCAGGATATGGATGTCCTTGTTAAGCTTAGCAAGAATGTTATTGGTATCTTGTTAGTTATATTTATTTTTGTGTGCAAAATTTTTTTCTTTTATTAAAGGCCCTGTTTATATTAGGGTTCCACCAAAGGGGATTTACTTTTAAATTTGGTATTGTATTTACTTCTGAAGGGCACACATGTAAATCTTTTTTGAAGAAAAGAAAAGTGTTTCTGTGATCAAGTGGATTTCTTTAAGTTGAGTTGCATATTATATTACCTTCTGCAATAACATAAAACAAAGCCATATCAAACATTGCCAGTTCACATTCTACTATTTCTGCTTCATCTTTTCATTTTTTCAGAGACTGCAGTATTTAATGTGGTATGGGATTGGAAGGCTGGTTTTCAGAAGTCATTGTTTCTATGACTTTTATATAGACCCACATATTTATGCATTACGAAGTCAGCAAATGACAGATATATTCAGTTACTGACTGCCATGCATTTCATGCACTTTTTCAGCACTCTTTCACAGACTAAGATCTAAGTCAAGCATTAAGACAACCAAATGCAAGTAGATGTCCAAGAAGAAAGTTATGCCCAAAGACCTAAAATTTATGAAATCTAATTTTCAGTCTATTTCATTCCAATATGTGGTACTGTGCTTGATGTAGTAACAGAATGAAATAAACTAAACAGCACATAAACCACTTACACATGACCTCATTTCTACCTTCTGTTGAAGTGTTTGGTCACCTGAAAGAGACCTTTGTGGGATTTATAAAAATCTTGTGCAGCCTTTTGTTTAATCACAATGTGTTAGCCGTTCCACTGGCCAGAGGAATACCAATGGAAATATTAACAGCATTCCAATGAGAAGTAATGAAGCAATGGCAAGCCTTTAAGCTCCGTCGACTGATCGTTTCAATGTGAGTCCCAATTGTACTAACTCTGTTTCCAGCTTTTTGGAGGCTTTTAAAGAACTAGAAAAAGATCTTTTTAAATTAAAACTTCTACAATGGGATGTTTTGTATTTTGACAATTGTTTCCATGCTCAAAGAGTGCCAAAAAGGTTAAGGTTCACTAAAATGCCTATTGGGGAAGATCTGCTCAAAGAATTTTAGATAAATGAGTAGATCTCAATCAGAAGGTGGGGTTACAGTATGTTGAGGTGCTGGCAAATTTGAATACGCAGAAGATCGAGAATTTAAATGTGAAAATCAGCACAGCTTTTTTCTCTTTAAAAGACAAAATTACAGTCGAAAACTTTGAAACCAAATTTTGTGTGATACAGGACAAGCTGGTTAAGGAAAATGAATTATTAATGAAACAGAAAACTAAAAAGTTTCAGAGACCTCATTGAATATGAAAAGAGGGAGTGGCTGATCCGAGAGTTGGGAGTGAATTGAAGCTGGAAGAGCTGAAAGCAGCTGAATCGGGAGCCAGAAATGATCCAACTGTTTCTAATAACAGCAGTATAAATGTTCCATAGAGGTCTGAACGTTTAACTCAGTGTTCAGCTAAAGGCATTCAACAAAATAAAACCAATAATATTTTTAATGTGGTTACGTCTTCTGGCTATACAAATTTTCAATATGCACAGAATTCTCAGCCCATCCATATACATCAGAAAGAGGGGAATTCGAGCAGGACTTGGGCAGATGTAGCTGCTTTAATGAATGGTTTGTTTGGCAGGGGTTTCAAAAAAAGAATTATAGGAAACAGAGAAATAAACAGAAGTTTTAGGTACCAATGAACATGGTTTCGAAATTATTAATCTATCTTCTATGGTTTTAAGTCATTAGGCTTGTAAAGTGTTAAGTAAAGGCTGGAATTTTTTTCCAGCGAGGAGAGCTAATAAATGTGATGTTATCAATAGCCTCAGAGGTTAGGTCAGAAAATTACATTTTAAATGTTTATATGACCATGAAATGAATAGACATTTATTATTTTATAAACCCAGCTCTTTTAATACTTTTAATCTTCCACTTAAAAAAGAGCTGGAGATGTTTTTAATTATGACTGAGATGCAAATTATCGAATTGTTGGATAAGAAACCTCAGTACAAATATTACAACATGTCTTTTTTTAGAAAAGAAAGTGTTCTGTGAATTGATTAATAACAACAGTATTTTGATTACCATAGCAGACAAGGGGAATTATCTTTTAATCTTCCACTTAAAAAAGAGCTGGAGATGTTTTTAATTATGACTGAGATGCAAATTATCGAATTGTTGGATAAGAAACCTCAGTACAAATATTACAACATGTCTTTTTTAGAAAAGAAAGTGTTCTGTGAATTGATTAATAACAACAGTATTTTGATTACCATAGCAGACAAGGGGAATTCTCTTGTAATGATGGTAAGATGTTAGAAATGTTGACAGACAACAATTACCATAGGTTGGGATGTTTCAATAAAGTTAAAAAGCTTATTCGTATATTGATTCCTTTGCAGAGGAATGGTTTTATAGTGGCAGAATCACAGAAAATATTAGGAAATATTTAAGAGTGGACTGCCTTAAATTTAGCAGGATTTTCAGTTTGCTGAAAATCCATAAGGATTTAGATAACCTCCCGTTTAGGCCTATTGTTGCTAGTGAAAAAGGCAAAACAGAAGAGATGGCAATTTTTGTAGACAAACATTTGCAACGAGTTGTGGAATTAAACAATTCTTATATCAAAGATGCTTTTGATTTCATAGGGAAGATAGAAAATATTAATGTTTTAGATTCTGATCTGTTGGTTACTCTTGATCTTAAATTGCTATATACTGTTATTCCTAATGAGGAAGGATTGGAAACACAGCTGAATTAATAATTTCCAGGGTATTTTCTTGCAACACAGTTGGCCTTCTAATGGAAATATTAGATGTAATTTTGAGTTATAATTTTTTTGAACTTAAGTACAGAATTTATTGCTAGACAAATGCAGTGGCAATGGGTGCCGCAATGGCACCCAGTTGTGCTAACATTTTCATAAATGGATGGGAGAAGGCTAACATTTTAACTGACAATTTTTTTGATAATGGAGTTATCTACAAACATTTTATTGATGACATGTTTATGATTTGGAAAAGAGGGTTAGATTTGTTGAATGTTTTTTAAGTCCTATAAACAATGTCAACTCTTATTTACAATTTACATCTATGCACAACATTTTAGTATCCCTTATTTGGATGTAGTTGTTTAAAAATAGAATGGGAAGTTGCTCACTAGAATTAGTAAAAGTAATGTGCAGAATAATGCATACTTACATTTTAGTATACATTCTAGAAAAAAGAAAATATAGTAAAAGGTCAACTAATGAGAGTGACTCGATTGATAACGAAAGATGATGATTTTTTTCATGAAGGGGTTAGTTTGTGCAACCAATTTTTAAACAGGGGTTATCCCAGGATTTTAGTACAGGACAAGTTCTAAGAAATGTGTGATATTAGAAAAAACAATAGAGTTACATCTCATTAATTTATTAACATTGATTACAATGCCTCCATGCAAATTAGTAATAGTGTGTACACCAGGGCTATTAAGAACATAATTATGAATAACTGGAAAATATTTAAGAGCTGCCCTGATGTCTATAAAGCAGTAGGAGATCATCCTGTTTTTGTTCAAAAGAGAGGAAATAGTTTCAAAATCTTTTTTCCAGACCAAAATAAATCAGAATTAAACAGCAAGCATCAGAACAGGGATGTTTAAGCATTATGCCTGCAACTTCTGTGATTTTTTTTATATGCTGGTGTGAATTAATTAGTTATAAACAATTTTAAAGTTTAACTAAAGGGACATTATACTTGCAAATCAAAAATATGTTGTTTATTTAGTAATTTGCAAATCTTATAGTTCATTTTATATTGGCCACACTTTAAGAGAATTTTTTAAGAGAATTTATGAGCACAAACATGCAATAGATGCTCCTGGTAAGCATTACTAGATAAGCAAGTGCAATATTGATTTTAAGTTTATTGTTTTAGATGAAGTTAAGGATTTTGAGCAAATGTTCAATGCTGAGGATGAGTTAAGTTGGCAAGGATGAGTTAAGTTGGTGAGAGTACTTATGGTAGGTGAAATTAAATGCATGCTGTCCACCTGGACTCAATAGCTGAGAAGATTTTGTAGCCTACCTTAAAAGGAAAAGGCTCAAGCATTGAGCACAGTGTCATGTGATTGTAATCAATTAGTATTTAAATGTGTTTTTTAATTGCATTATTCAGTCTGAAGAAGTCTCACTATTACAGACACAAAAGCGCTTACTGAATATGTTTGATGAATAAAGTCTGTCTGTTTTTTATGCCAGCTTTTTTTATTCATTCATTTATTTTTTTAGTTTGGCTTTACTGTTTTATTATTAGCCACAATGAGTACTTGCACCAAAAAGTGCAAGTGCTCATGAGACAAAAGTGATAGCAGTGCTGGGATTTGTAGTGCACATCTACAGTTTTTGGCATGATGTCTACAGATAATATATCCGATGTTGCTATTGCTTCTCTGTCCAGCTGCAGAAAATAGAGGACTTTATTTTGGTTATTGTACATTAAATGAATTAGCATCCAAGCACTTCTTATATTATAGTTGCATTTCCAGCCTGACATTGTCACAATGCTAGGGTGCAGGGGGCAATAGCTTCTTGAACTAGGTATGGCTGCACTAATCTTCCTTCTGGTTTCCTGTAGTGTTCAAACATGGATAATTATGTTCTTTTTAATTCCCTTTTTATGGATTAGTGTAAGCCGAGCAGCTTGGCACAGACTAATGGTGAGCTGGCCCTTTACAGAATGTCAACTGTCATGTGCTAAGTTCAGGAGGTCTTTCTCAGCTAAACTGATACAAGTTCCTCAGTAGAAAAAGACTGTAATTGTCCACAACAGCCCCAGTATTTTTGTAGTACATATATATTTAACTGAATAATTCAATCCTATTTTGCTCTCTTTCTCCTGTCCCTGCTATGAAATACAGTGGTTCTTAAGTTTCAAATATCTTACATAATGCAAGACCTGTGATGTTCTTAATGTTCATTGTGGGGGCCATGTTGTACTTCTTCCAAACTGAGTTGTCTGTTGTAGGTTTGCCAGTTTTATTTTGGCAGCAGTACCATATACTACAGTGTGAGGAGACTGTTTAACTGGCTGTTTATTTATGTATCTATGTATTTATTTATTTATTTATTTTATAGGTTCATAGGTTCATAGGTTGGTACTAGGCTATCAGCCCTAGGGCCTATACAAGCCTTGCCATAACAATTCCCTGGCTATTTCTTCCCACACTATTTACTTCCCTGGACCCCTGTCTAGCAGGGCAAATGACATGATCCCTGGGGTGAATTTCCTTTCTCCCATCCAATCGTCAAGGTTCCTTTTGAAGAGGGCCTAAGAGGCACTCTGCTTGACATGTATGGGCAATCTATTCCAGAGTCTGGGGAGTCTCTGGGTCAGGAACCTATCCCTCCAGCATGTTTTGTTTATTGTGATGACAAGGTTTAGATCCCTGGAGTGTGTGGCTCTGAGGGATTGGGATTTCTTTAAGTGTAGCGTGTCCAACAGCTCTGGGTTTGACATGGCCTTGTATGTTAAGCAGAGATTGCCTCTGAGTAGACGATATGCGACAGAGTATAGCTGGAATTTTTTAAGGCGGTCAGCATAGGGCATCTGCTTTAGGCCTGTGATTCTTTTAGTGAGGTATTTCTGCGGCCTTTCCAGTTGTTGCAGATGTCTTGAGAGGTACATACCAAATGGGGTGTTGTATTCTATAATGGGTCTAATGAGGGGTGAGTACAGTGGGACAATGACCTCCTTTTTTCTGGATGAAAAGCCCTTAGTGATGAGGTGTGCCACATAGAAGGATTTCCTGACTGTTGTGGCAA
This sequence comes from Protopterus annectens, assembly GCF_019279795.1. NCBI lineage: Eukaryota > Metazoa > Chordata > Ceratodontiformes > Protopteridae > Protopterus > Protopterus annectens. Next base: position 1,397,974,041 of record NC_056741.1, on the reverse strand, counting down.
TGTGGTTATCGAAGGTGAGACCACTGTCCACCTGTGCCTCTAAGTCTCTTGTCACACTTTTGGTGTTTAGTGTACTGCCGCCTATATGGTAATTCATGGATACATGTTTTTTCCCAAAGGGGATAACTATACATTTCTTGGCATTGAGCTTGAGCCCATAGCTCTGGCACCAAGCATCTGTTTCTGTAAGGCCCTTTTGTAGAGTATCCACATCATTTGGGGATTCAATAATGGCTCCCAGTTTGCAGTCATCTGCGAACTTTGTTAGCCAGAGTCCCTTAGTGTTGGCCTGTACTTCAGAGAAGTAGATGCCAAACAAGAGCAGTCCCAGGACTGAACCCTGAGGTACACCACTTGTCACTTGTCTGGAGCTGGATTTGGAGTCGGCTACTTTTTACAGTGTGGGTTCTATCAGTAAGCCAGTTAGCAACCCATTGGGTGACGTAGGGATTAATTTTATCGATTTCTTTACCAAATAAAGCCACTGGACACAACTCACACTTTTCTGGGGCTACCCAGGAGGACTGTCTGGTTAAGTAACTTGGTTAGAGTCACATTGTAGGCAAAGAAATGTAGAAGGAATCAAACCCTGTACCATGGGCACAGGAAGCAGTTCACTAACAGCTTAGAGCTTTACACCTCTGTGCTAACTCACAGACTGATGCACTTGACACTGCCTCAAAGCATAGCATAATTGATATTGCTTCAGTATGGTTAGGTTTTTCATACAGATTTCTGATGGAAAACTGTGCTTTATCATTATGACATTATAACCGAGAAATCAAAACATGCTTGAATTGTATGTCTAAAATAACAAAAACATGACAATTGAATTCTGCTTTTTAGCTTTTGACACAATATTATTATAAGATATTTTTTTCTGTGATGGCATTATGTCTTAAAAATCAGTTAATGTTTTGAAATAAAAGATACACATCTGTAATAATTCAGCTACCACTTAAAATGTTAAAAATAATCAGATTATTATACTGCTATAATTAACCTCATTAGTCATTATTTGTACACCTTTTGCTAACCAACTTACTATGCAATCAGAACGACACAGCATATATGCAAGACCCCAGAGCATAAGAAAGGAGTGCCTTGTCTGTATTTATTTTTTACTAGGCCAGGTGTCAGCTTAGACTCTAGCTATGGTTTTACTTCACATGCATTATCTACAGATGAAGAGAGAGAGAGAGAGAGAGAGAGAGAGAGAGAGAACGTAAATGTACAGATCAAAATATGCAGCGAAGGTCATACCTTTGGATTCTGTTACTTTATCATCTGTATCTACAGTGGAGTCGTCTGAGTATTTAGGTCTTAATGATTCTGTTGTAACATCTGGAATACAAGAAATATTAAGTCATTTTAACCAGCTAAACAGTTGGGTCTAAGCATAATCATTTGCCTGTTTCACTGATGATGATAATATTATTTTATTCAAAGATATACATTCTGTTTGCACTATGTCTGCAAAATGCTGCTTAGAAACTTAGTTAAAAAATATTTAGAATCAGACAGAATAAAGTAACCTCAAAGCTTTGGGACTAAAGGTGACTTCAGTGGTGTAGAGGGATAAAGACCTAACTATTGCCCAGCCCTGGTTTCTGTTAGCAGCTTGAGTAATTGACTGAGTGGCAGGTTGAGATGGGAGTGCCTGTCCTGGAGGGCACTCAGTGGTGATGCTCCCTAAGGGAAGATGTAGTCAAAAAAAGGGAATTATCCTCAGATGCAACCAGAGAGCATGGGGAAGTGGGTAGGGTATATAAAATACCCCCCCCCCCACACACACCGGATGGAAACACAGGCATTCGAAATTCCAGGACACCCTTAGGATCCAAAACTAGTGTAAACATCACTGGAACCAGTTGATGCTGGTACACCTGTGGGCACTGGAGGCTAGACCAGTATAAAAGAAGTCCAAGGGGACCAAAACAATTAAAAAAATGAAAAAAAAAAGCTTTGAGACTGGAAGAAGGTAGGAGTGTGCAGAGAAAGTCATAAAAATGAAAAAAATGTGCCCAACTGAGACGTTTGACTGGTTAACATGAGTGCTTTATTAAAGACTTCTGTGTCACTGTGCTTTTTTGAGCCAGTGTGCTCAAGCATTCTATTAAGGGAAAATGTATATACCTTGCATAATATGTTGACAGATTGCTAAATCATTTTGTACTCATGTCTTTGTGTTCTGTTAAAAGCTTTGTGGGTCAGTTCTCAATGAATTAGCTGTAGTACTTTTATATTTTTTCTCTTAGGAAGTGTGATATACTCCAACATGCAGTAATCAAGGGTATGCAGACGTAACCCAGATTATTTTGTTATACATTCCTTTAGTAGCTATCATAAAGCTCTTCATTTCACAATGATCTCTCACAATCTAGAATACTATGAATCTTCCTTTCCATTTATCTCATCTCCTCATAATCTCAGTAGCTTCCTTTCGTCATACCTTTATTTACTTTGCCTTTAACTAGAAACCACCCTTTTACATCACATTTGCTTAATGGTTGAAGGAGATAAATAGCCCATCTAGTCTGCCCTTTTAGTGGTTTTACAGTTTACTGCCCCCTCCCCTTTCTCTACCTTTTTCATGCCCTGTCAAACACCTCCACAGATTCTTTCTCCACCACCCATTCTGGCACCCTGTTCCTTGGGTTCCTACCCTCTTTGTGCAGAAGTGCTTTCTTATATCTAAAGGCTAATAGGTACCTACAGTTTGCTCCCTGCACTCTCGCCTCCCCATTCTTCATTGAAACTCTGGCTAGCCAATAGTCAGTGCCAATAAGTAAAAGCCAAGATGTTATGAGTTTCAGCCTCACAGTGTCACATTCTAGTATTCTGTTTTGACTTAATGGTCAATGTCTGTGTGAAATTTACATTTTATAACTGTGTGTATGTAGGGACGTCTCCATGTATTTCCATTTCTTCCCACCTTATAAAACAGGCTAGTTTGTTGGCAAGACTTGGCTGAAAAAGAGCTAATGAAGAAACAGGACATTTACTTAGGAAGCAAATAAATAAATCAATTAAGAACTATTTCAAGAGTCATTAATGGCTCTTTCTACAAGCATTGTGGTCTGATAAATGTATATAAACTAAACTTTTTGTGTTCCCAGATGTATACCTAGATCTCAGTTCCCATTTCTCTAGAGCTTATTACAGCAGCGAGGAAAATGACTGCGGTGAAATGAAAAGTGAGTTTACACCTTCCTTTACAAAATGTATTAATATGGTCACTGTTTTGTGTCAAAAAGAAATGAATACTATAAGTATGAAAATAAAATAACCACAGAATATAATTCCTATATGCATTTGAACTTACTAATTGAGAAATATTAAAGGAAAACTCCACGTCAGAACTCATAAAAAATGTTTTTTTTTTCATTATGTCTTTGTTTTATGAACTATTTTAATGTGTCAAAATCACTCTAAATACTTCTTTTACAAGAAAAGACAAAACTCCAAAGCTGAGCATAGAAGTTCACCAGAAACTTTAATGATTACCACTTTCATCCGTTCAAAAACAATTGGACTTCATCAGATGATCTGAAACTTATACATTCTTATATGTAGGTACGCGCTTGTGTTTGTTTTGTTGTATTTGTGTGTGTTGTGTTGGTTTGTAGTGTAGGGAGGAAGGTGTATGTGTGATTGTTTGTGTGTGGAGTGTGTATGTGGGCAGTTGCGATTTTGAATTTCGCGCTTTTGGGGTTTCAGGTTTTTAAGTTTTCGGCTTTACAGTCTTGAGATACTGAATTTCAGTATTTCAGTATTTCGGGACTGTAAAGTGAAACTATATATATATATATATATATATATATATATATATATATATATATATATATGTGTGTGTGTGTGTGTATATGGGTCTCCTTTCATGCTAAACACCGAGATGATTTCTTTGAAACATGAACTATGCAAAACCATGGATAACCAAAATTTTACATATGAAAAACAACCACTTGGCCACCATTCTGAACCTTGCCATCTTCCCCAGTGTAGTGCAATCGCGAATTGGTATATTTAGTTGGGGGGAGTGGGGGGCATGCTGGTGAAGCCCTCCACTTGGGTGGGTTTAAATATGTTTCCTTTTCTTATTTTAACCTGGTGGCCAAGTGGTTGTTTTCCCTACATAAAAGTTTGGTTTTCCATGTTATATATATCTTGCGTGTGTGATTATGTGTAGACACATACACAGTTACACAAAATTTCCATTTTGATCTGTATTTCTTAAAGGACATGAACTACACACATAGGAATATAATCTATTTCTCTGTTATACACACGTGCACACGTGCGAGCCACACACACGCACACACACACACACACATATATATATATATATATATATATATATATATATATATATATATATATATATATATAAAAGTGAATGATGATTTATCATGCAGCTCTGGTAGAATTCCTCCTAGTAAGGAAATGGCATTGAGGTAGAATCAAATATTGTAAACTCAGGAAGGAAAGGAAATAGGTGGAGCCAAAGAAGAATGGCAGCATCTCAATACAACAAGTGTGAAGACTATAGAACAGGTATGTGGCTGAGCCAGGTATGGGAATGAGGTATATAAAGAAAGCTGGTGGAATGCAGAATTCCAGGAAATTATCATGAGAAAGAAGGAGTGCAAGACAAAAATGGGAGATAGAAAATATAGACCAGGGTTAGTTGTGAAATGCAAAAGTCCAGGAAGTTATCAAAAGAATGAATGAGTTTAGGAAAAAGTTGGAGATAAAAAAGATGGACCTGGCTAAAAGGAATACTGGCTGGCTAACTAAGATCATAACAGAGCTGAAGCAATGTCAAAGAACAAGGCATCAGAGGCAATCTACTATCTTCTGGAAAGTGACAGCAGATTGCACAAAGAAACTTGATATCAGGTTGCATGGTAAAGACAGAAAGGTAAAAAAGATAGTCATCAGTCTCCATGCATAAGGGATTGCCAGCAGCAACCTGATCGAGGAATGTCTGAAGGAAGAAAAACCCACAAAATCTGTGCTGCCTCATACACTGCTTACAACGAAAGAGGAAAAGAGTCCCTCTAAAAGAAGTAAGAACAACATTAAGGACAATGAAGTCAGGGAACGCAGCTGGATCAGATGAGGTCACAGCAGATATGATCGAGACTTTGGATGAGTTTTGGGGGAAATGGCTCCACAGCATATTTATTGCAGTATGGAAATAAAGGAGTATCTTGATTGAATGGAGAATATTTATTTATTTATTTACATTTGGTTAGTAGGAAAGTCCAGCTGGTTCATGCAAGATCCCTTTTAGCAGAGGCACAGAGAACAAAGCTTCAAAAACATATCTAGTGAGAAAAACATGGAAAAAGATCATAGTAGACCCTTTGTGAGTAGAAACAGTACTTGAAGTATTCAAAGTAGTCTGTGTGTGTGTGTGTGTGTGTGTGTGTGTGTGTGTGTGTGTGTGTGTGTGTGTGTGTGTCTGTGCGTGTGGGACAAGTAGCAGTTATCAAAGAAAGAAAAGCCAAAATAAGAGGGATTGTAGTGAAGAAGGAAGTAGTTATGGTAACCAGTTGTAGAAGAGTAGAAACAAGGGAACAAGAAGAAAAAGACATGGAGTTAAATGTTCACTAAAAACAATATGGGGCTGACAAACCATGACAGTTTAACAAACCCACAACGCTGAAGATAGACGGGTTAAAAAGTATGTTAGCAAACCCACTGTGCTGGAGATAGATGGGTTAAAAAGTACAGTAATAAACGCATGGCACTGAAGATAGACAGGTTAAAATGTATGTTAAATGTTGACAGAGATCCAAAACTGGGCATTCATAGACTTAGGGAAAGTATATGAAAAGGTACAAAGAAAGCTGATTTGTGCAGTGCTGAGACAGCTTGAAGTCCTACAGACACTGGCAGAATTACTATAGGCTATGTGCAAGGGACCAATGACACAAGTATAAACAATGTTTTGGCTTTCAGCAATGTTTCAAGTGGGAGCAGGGTTCATAGAGTGTCAGTTTGGAACCCAATGTTGTGCATTCTTGTGATGGACTACAATAGCAAGCAGGTTGGTAAAGACAGATAAACAAATCTGGTGTATGCAAACAATGTGGCATTACAAACAGATGTTGAACAGGAACTTTAGTGAATAGAATGCAAGACAGCACATAGGGTGAAACTGAGTACAGACAAGATACTTATGGCAATGGAGAAGAAGCTGAAAACTGAGATAGAAGGGAAATAGTGGAACATGTTAATAGCTTCAAGTATCTGGGGGGGGTAACGAGTAGGGGAGGCTGAATGAAGAGGTCAAAGAATCAGAGGTGCTGCAATCAAATTGGCACAGAATGTCAGGGTTAATGTATGACAGAGCAATGTCAAAGAAGCTAAAGAGCAAGCTGTACAAACCAGTGGTGTGACCAGTACGTCTGTATGGTACTGAAAACTGGGCAGTGAAAGCTGAGCAGCTGAAGAAGCTAGAGGTGATGCAGATGAAGTGCCTCAGACAGGTAGTAAGATGCACACTGTGGAACAGAATTAGTTATTTTACTTTTGTTGACCGGGATAGTCCAAATGGATATATGTCCATTTTCAGCGGAGGCCCAGGGAGAAAAACTCCAAGATAATAATACACATTGAACATTTAGTAAATGCTAGTTTCAAGCAGATTACAGTCATAAGCAATACCAGCATTTAGCACATATAGTAATTATTATAAAATACTTTACAAAACATAACATTATTTTCAAAGTTAAACATACATAACATTACATTCAGGTTTAAGACATACTGAGCAGCAGTTATACAATTGACCCTTCCTGAAATGGTGTGGTAGAAAAAGGTTAGAAGTAGCTGAAGGTAAGGCACCTAAGTAATAGGAGGTCACTAGTCGTGGTTAGTGCAAGGACATAACCAATGAGTTTTGAAGTATTTCTTGAGTTTGTTTTTGAACTGAGTTAGTGAGGGTTCTAGGGTCAAGTCAGCTGGGAGTCTGTTCCATGTTTTTACAACATTGTTGGCAAACAGAGAGTCCCCAGCTGAGTAGTTGGATTTGTATGTTTGAACTAGGAGTCTAGTGGATGATTGCATTGGCCCGGGTGCTGGTGTAGGGGCTGATAATATTTTTTAGTGCAGGTGTATTTTCTGTTGGTAAAGGACCTTATGTGCCACTATTAGCTGGTTGAACTGTAGTAGACTAGGCAGTTCAAGCCATCCTAGGCGATTTAGGTTGTGACAGTGGTGTGCCCAGTAGGCTGTGCCAGTAGCAAATCTGGCAATGTGGTTATAGCAGTATGATAGTTTATTAAGATCTGTTTTGTTTAAGTTGGAGAACAGAGGTGAGGCGTAGAGAAAAGTTGATAGTAGATGGGAATTGGCAATTGCAGTTCTAGCAAGTGGGGTAAGGAAAGGTTTGATTCTGTAAAGAGAGCCAAGTTTTTTATTAATGGTTTTGATAGTTTGATTGATATGCACATCAAACTTCAGGCTGTTATCAACTATGACACCCAGTAGTTTAGTTTGGGCTTCTGGGGAGACGATAGTGCCATTGTTAGTGGTTATGTTGAAGGGTGGCAGGGGGGTCCTGCGTGTGAGGGAGAAGAGGAGCAGCTTAGTGTTGTTGGGGTTTAGGATTAGATGTTGATTGGAGAGACATTTTTCCATTGTATTGAAAGGATTTTGGGTTAATGTTAATAAAGTAGTTGGTGAGGTGTCAGAACAAATCAAGGTGGAGTCATCCGCATATTGAATGCAGGTAGCATCTGGGATGACTGAATGAAAGTTGTTGATAAAGATGGAGAAAAGAAGGGGACCTAGTATCTATCCCTGGGGGACTCCTAATGTGATGGGTAGATGAGATGATAGCTTGTCCTGCCATAGGACTGCCTGTTGCCTGCCTTGCAGGTAGGATTGAAACCATTGGAGTGCATGGTTGTTTAAGGAGAAGGCCTTCAATGTATTTATAAACATTTTGTGATCAACCATGTCAAAATCTTGGATAGATCTAGAAAGAGTGCTGAGGATAGCTTGTTATTATTGCGGTTGTGGTTAATGACATTAGAGAAAGAGAGGAGGGCAGAAGTAGTACTGTGGTGTGGCTTAAAGCCATGCTGAAAGTTGGACAACAGCTTGTTCTGTGTGAGGTAGTGCATGAGTTGTATGTGTACACACTTCTCCATCATTTTAGCTAGAGGTGACAGAATAGCTATGGGTCTAAAGTTTGATGAAGTAGTCAAATGAAGGAGTGATGACAGAGCAGAAGCCAAAGCAGCTTGGTTGTAGAGAAAGTGAAACAGAACAGATTATGGTGTTTTGAGCCCAAGTTGGGGAAAACAGATAATGATTTGGCAAAGAAGGTTTGGAAGAGACAGGAAAAACTTAAGAGCAGTTGAGAACAGCTACCAAAGAGATGGGATGATTACATAACAGAAGTGATGTGATTATTTTGCACCTGTCTGTAACTGCTGCTACACCATTGAACTGGTAACATTCTGCCCCAAGTTTTGGTGATTAGTAGTGTTCTTACATCACAGCATGGGTTACTTTTTATTTGTGCTTACTGATGTTTGTTTCGTACTGGCTGAGGCAGAGTACTGCACAGTTATTTTTTTTATAATTTTATTCATTAGCAGTTAATCACATGCCACATATCAGCAAAAGAAACATAGAAAAATACAATACTACTGTCAGTTTTCAAATCACGCCTAGCCTTATTACCTTCTGTGACAATTACTGGTGTAACACACAAAATCAGATTGCTAACTTGACCTCAGTTTATTGGATCCGAAGCCTGTGGAGCACTGAACAGCAGCAGCTGATGGGAGCATGAGCAACTAACACTCTAACTTATACAAATGTGTGAAACTGCAATACTACCAGTACTAGATTAGTCACAAGTGCTGTCCACTGTCTTAACAAGACTTATAGCTACTGAAGAAGTAACACTACAAACAGGAAAATACCTTGAACTCTGATGCAATGTTTCTCATGCAAATCCTGTGGGCTGTATAAGGCATAATGACCCTGTCACAGCCTAATGTGAGGCATCTTGTGGAAGCCAGGCCTATTGATCGAAATAGAGTCATTTGGTCTAAGTCCAGTCCTACAGAAAAATATACCTTCTCCTGTCTCATAAAAATGAAGAATTATCTAAATACAATTATGGAGTATGCCACTGGTATATAATAAACAACTTTAAAAGTCAGCTATCATAAAAACTTGTTGCATCCAAAAAAGAGTTATAATACTTTTCTTCTTCTTCTTCTTCTTCTTCTTCTTCTTCTTCTTCTTCTTCTTCTTCTTCTTCTTCTTCTTCTTCTTCTTCTTCTTCTTCTTCTTCTCCTTCTTCTTCTTCTTCTTCTTCTTCTTCTTCTTCACATTTTGGGTGAGACCACAATTAGAGCACCAGTTATTAGTGTGATCAAGGTCTTGCTTTAGTATTAGTGAATTTAAAGACAGTATAGGATGTTCAGATGATCCCTAACTGGCAGTGATCAGGGATTTAGTTAGCCAAAAATTATCATCATTTGTCTCTATCTCAGAGAAATAGAATCCCAAAAGGGGAGGGCCTAGGACAGAGCCATGACTGATGCTTTTATTTCCATTTCACTTTTTAAAGAGATACCTTTTATTCTGTTTGACTGTGCTCATTTTGATATAGTTAGTCATCCAGTAAACTACAAAGTGGTTGATGGTTAGTTGAGGATGGCTTATTTATGATGCCAGAGTGAGGAATGGTATCAAATGCTTTGGCTAAATCCAGTGGAGTAGAAGTCCTTTATTTAGGACCTTGGTGTCTTTTTTGAAGAAGCTAACATGATTAAAAAGGCATGATGTGCTCTTGACAGAGAAGTAATGGTCCCGGACTCTGCAAACATTGTATGTTCTTATTGACTAGTTTTACAATAATATGACACATGGTTTTACAAACAAAAAGGATTGATGGGCCTATAGTTCTCTATCACAGTAGATGGGCCACCTCTATGGAGGTGATGAATAAAACATTTCTGGAGTCTTTAGATCCATATCCTGTGGTGCAACATTGACTGAAGATGTTAGGAAAGGTTTTGTTAGGTGATACTTTAAGCTTTCCATTAAACAGATGGGTAGGTTGTCTGGCTCTGTGGAGGTGCTGTGTTTTTTTGTTTTGGCGAGGTCCCTTAGTCACTATCAATGATAGAGGATGTACTGAGCTGGTATGCCAGGGAACTGAGGCATAGTAAGCAGAGTGAAATTAGAGCTGAATTTATTAACCAAGATTATAGGTACAGTTTTTGGGTCAGTGTGACCTTGTGCCTAGGAAGTGCCAGGGTATGCTTCAGCTCACCTGGGACAATGAATTACAATAAATTGGTAATCTGAGAATGAATGAATTATTATTTTCTGGCTATGTACAGATATAATTCATGTTTGGAGGGAGACAGAGGATCTTTATTAAGGAAGTATTATTAGGTAACGTGGAGGAAGCTTTCATTATTTTAAATTGGCAAATGACCAGTCCGCTGATATACGTCTGCCCAGATCTAGTATTGCCAGGATACCGTAATCATCTTTATAAGACAGGTGACCTTTAATCCTTGTTAAAGTACACCTTTATGCAGTTTCTGTCTGTATGCCTCTGACATTTCAGGTTCTAATAAATCTCAGATGTGTCTTTCTTAAATGTGAAGGTTACCTGTGCATTCTATCACCTGAGTGATAGTTGGAACTTTCTTCACATAAGTACTGACCTTACCACCCTTTGAAATGGGAGCTTCAGGTGAATGTCCTTGGCAGTACATTTCTTATATCAGTAAGCCTGCAAGAATAGTTGCTTAACTGCAGACTTTATGTGCATGACTTACACAGTGTTCCACAATTACAGAGGGTCTGTGGGAGCTAAAACATTTTTTATGACTAAGTGATTTCAGCTACCTGTAGTAGTTATTTCTTAAATTGTCTGACTGCTTCTAAAAGCAGGAAAACCAAGGGAAAAGCCTGTTATACACAAAACACGTAGAGAACCAATTCACATATTACCTGGAAACAACCTCACGCGCCAGATAACTGACCAGTTCATTGACTCCTTTATGAAAGGAAAGCGAGGCCTACTTGTGATCAAAGCAATTCTACCGGGCAGGTAGTGAACACTTAAACATTAAGCTATTTGGAAATGGTTACAAATTTATTTATTTATTTATTTATATTTGTTGACCGGGAGTGTCCGACTGGACGTAGGTCCATTTTCAGCGGAGGCCCGGGGAGAAAAGCTCCACAGTTAAAATAAACAGACAATAGTTACATTGGATTACATAGCGATTAACAATTTACATAGTAATTACTTACAACATATTTACAGATGAAGAACATAGCACATCAGTAGACAACTAGAATCTTTATCTGTGAAGTACATAACAGACATTAACAAATGTTACAATAAGAAGTTCCTGCTGTATAATAAGTACTAGGCTTATGAGCATCTGAGCTTGCTATAATCAAGGTAGTTAGTAGAGTGGAAAGAAAGGTAGTGGTTGGATGGGGTGGGTGATATTAGAGTGGGAGTTGCAAGGGCATAGCCAGCATGTTTTTAGGTGCACTTTTAGTAAAGTTTTGAAGTGGGTGCATGATGGTATGAAGGTAATTGTGGGTGGGAGGGAGTTCCATAATTTGGCTATGGTGCAAGAGAATAGTGTTTCACCAGCAGAGTTATTGGCTTTAGTGATCTGCAAGTGATTTTTGTTGCTGGATCTTAGTGGTCTGGTGGTGCGATAGGGTTGGAGTAGATTCTGTAGGGATGGGGCATTTAGTGGATGGTTTACTAGTTTGTGGGCGAGTGAGAGTTGATACCATTGAAGGAGGTGAGGGAATTCAAGCCAGCCCAGTTCAGCAAGTGAGAGACAGTGGTGACTACGGTAGAATGCCCCTGTGGCGAATTTGGTAATTTTGTTGTAGCAGGTCACTAGCTTGTTTAGATCGCATTGCCTTAGGTTGGTATATATTGGAGAGGCATAAAGTAGGGTGGATATAAGGTGGGAATTTGCTATTGAGATCTTTGCTGCTTTGGTGAGAAGTTGCTTATTTTTGTATGACGTTCCTAGTTTTTTTGTGGACTTTTTTTATGGTCATGGATATGTGAATGTCAAATTTTAGTTTATTGTCTATTTCCACTCCTAGTAATTTGGAGTGTTCAGTTGGGTATATAGTGGTGTTGTCTTTCGCTGTGATGTTAAAGTGAGAGTTGTTTTGAGTAAGTTTGGTTGGTTGGAAGATGAGTAATTTAGTTTTGTTTGGGTTGAATATTAATTGGGCATCAGATAACCAAGTTTCAACAGAGGAAAAGGCTTCCTGTGTGACTTTTTGCAGTTTGGGTAGGGACTGAGCTGAGCAGATGATGGTTGAGTCATTTGCGTATTGTATGAGTGTGCCATGTTTGGTGGCAGAGGCTAGATTATTGGTGAAAACAGAGAAGAGTAGGGGTCCAAGGATGGATCCTTGGGGAACCCCTATGGAGACAGGTAGCCGGGAAGATATGTCATTCTGCCATACAACGGATTGTTGGCGGTCAGACAGGTAACTCTGAAACCAGTTGGTAACTGATTGTGAGACGGATAGGTTATTGAGGACAGAGATAAGTTGTTTGTGTGGGACAATGTCAAATGCTTTAGATAGGTCTAGGAAAGTAGCAGAGGAGAGATAGCCGTTGTTTTTATGCTGAAGGATAGTGTTAGTAAAGGAGAGTACGGCAGTGGTGGTGCTATGGTTTGGTCGGAAACCATGCTGAGTATTGGAAAGTAGGTTGTTAGTAAGGAGGTAGTCTGAGACCTGAGAGTGTATGCATCTCTCTAGTATTTTGGAGAGTGGAGAGAGAATAGCTATTGGGTGGTAATTGGTTAGTTCTGTGGAGGGTCCGCCTTTGTGGAGGGGAATTATATGTGATACTTTCCACAATGTGGGAACGTAACTTTCTGACAGAGATCGTTTAATCAAGCTGGATACTGGGTAGGCCAGAGCATCAGCTGCGATTTGTAGGCATTCACTTGGGAGGTTGTCTGCTGCTAATTTGGTGGGCTTAAGTTTAGTTAAGAGTTTTTTATGTTGGAGGTAGGTACAGGAGAAAAAGAGAAGGCAGTGGGGAGATTACTAGTTGAAGGTGTGGGTTGGAGGGGAGGGGGGTTGTGTTGTTTAGCTAGTGATAGTATGGTTTGTGTGAAGTGTGTGTTGAATGAGGTAGCAATATTTTCTGAGGAGTGAGGGATGTTAGGAGGAGGGTACTGACTTTACCTGGGTGGAGGATGGAGTTTATGAAGGACCATAATTGTTTGGGGCTGTGTTGGGAGGAGTTTAGGGCAGACTGGTAGTATTGGAATTTGTCCTGTTTTATTAGCTTTTTGACTCTATTGCGTAGTTCTAGGAATTTCTGTCTAGTTGAGGGGGTTTTGGTTTTGCGCCAGTGCTCCCAGGCTTTATCCCTGTTTTTCATTTCTGACTTAGTGGTTTTCTGTAGCCATGGGGAGGGTTGTGCTTTGATTCTGGAAAGTCTTATGGGGGCATGGTAATTAAGGATGCTCAGGAAGGTAGTATTAAAAAATTCAACTGTGTCATCAAGACTGAGGTACTTTAGAGGATGCCAGTTACATTCTTTGAGGGATGAGATGAATGTCATTGGGTTAAAGTTTAGTTTTTACGTATTTGATGGTAGATGACAGGTTTAGCTTGGTATAGGTATTTTTTGAGTAGGAATGTTGGGGAGTGAACACTGAGGCTATCTGATAAGCAGCCTATTATATATGACTGGGGCTCTTACTGACTAGTATCCAATCCAGGGTAATGTGCTTGCTGGAGTTTTTATTTATCCTGGTTGGTGACTGGACTAGTTGGGTGAAGCCATGAAGGTTTACATGATGGGTTGGATGGTTGCCAGAACAGGATTGCCAGTCAATATTGAAATCACCTAAAATGATAGTTTCTTGAGGGAGATGGTGGGTAGACTAGCTGAGGAGGTTTTCTAGTGGAGAGATGTTTTGGCCAGGTGGAAAGTAGCATCCAGTTATGTTGATGGTTTTGTTTTGGTTTATTTTGAGGTTGGTATATATTATTTCTTCATTGCCTATTTGTGGAGCTGATGATTTTAAGATCTGGATGTTTATCTGCTGTTTAAATATTATAGCTACACCGCCTCCTTTCTTGTTTAGCCGGTCTACTCTTAGTATGCCATAACCTGTAGGGAGTATTTGTTCACTGGTAATGTGAGGTTTTAGCCAGGTTTCTGTCAGAATGACTATATCTGGGGAGTACAAGTCTATGGTGGCATGGAGCTCATGGACTTTGTTGGATATACTTCTAATATTTAGGCTTAGTAGAAAGAAGTCACTTGGCTTTCTATTGGCTGTAATATAGGAGAAGTTGTGGTTTCTAGTCTGATTATGAGGATTGGGGTTGGAGATGGTAGGGCCAGGGTTAGGGTGGATGTCTCCACTTAGGGCTAGTTTTGATATGGATGAGGTTATTAGTTTTCTCAGTTTTTGAATGGGTTTGTTTATAAGGGAAACTTTATGATTGTGCTCTTTGGGTAATAGGTATGGTGGGAGGGTTACTGTGTTAAGTTGTAGGGATGCTTTATGTTTGAGTAATATAGTTGGTAGAATATGTGGGAGGTGCATAGGGAAGGTTCTTGAGTTGGTGGGAGGGGAGCTGAGTGAGGGTGAGACATGAGTGTTGGTGTGAGTAGTAGTACAGTGGTAGTGGTTGTGTGGGGGAATGATGGAGCTTTGGTAGGATGTAAGGTATGCAAGGAGAGTGCATGCAGTGAGCATAGGTAAGGTATGCTTGTACATGTTAGCTGAGGAGGAGTGATAGTAGTGGGAAGATGGAGGAGGTAGTGTTGGGTTAGCGCTGTGGTTGGCTATTGGAAAGATGGGAGGTGTTTGTGAGTGTAATAAAGGTGGGACCACTGGGGGCGGGAGAGAATAGGGGGCAGGGTTGGGAGCGAAGCAGGTAGAGACCCTGTTAGTTGCTTTTATGAGGGGGCTGGAAACAATCAGGTAACAGAGTTAACTGATAAATTAACATATGATAGTGACAAGGGTGGTTGTAGTTTTAAAAATGGTGCCTGCCACAGGTAATATTTATTAACTTTGGGATTGTCTTAAGGTAATAAACAGGGAAGGGGGAGGGGAGAACAAGGGTGTGAGCAGGCAGTTCTTTGTACTGCTGCTAATGAGCCAAAGCAAAGACAAGTTTGTGTTTAAGAAACAATCACAATTGACCAAGGACTGCTCTGAAACTGTAAGTCATTTCTTAACCATTTCTCAGGTGGAAAAACAGGATAACGTTGTATCAGTAGGCTACTGTGGTCTCAGTTTAAATTAACAAACACACAGTGTTGATCAGTTATGGATACTATTTGCTAACAGAAGGGAATAAGAGAGAAAGTGGAAGATAAGTGAGTGAGTGTGTGTGTGTGTGAGTGTGTGTGTGTGTGTGTGTGTGTGTGTGTGTGTGTGTGTGTGTGTGTGTGTGTGTGTATGCGCGTGTGTGTGTGTGTGTGTGTGTGTGGGGGGGGGGGGCTGCTTACAAGCCAAAGCAGAGTGCTCTCCAGGGGAAAATTAATATTGGCTCAAACAGGTAGACACATACTCAAAGTCAACTTTAGCTGTTTGCAGACAGTTCAGACCCGGACTGCGCTTTTCTTATAAGAATGATAAAGGTGGTACCGCAGTTGAATACTTAAGAGTGGTGTTAGGTCTAGAAAAGAAGAGTACAGAGAGGAGTAAGCACTTTGAGATGGTAAAGATATATTAGAAAGATTACAAAAAACAAACTGAGCAAATAGCTACCGTATGCAGGAAAATATATGTTTTGAACCAACTACTACTATATGCAGATACTGAGCCAATTGGAAAAACATCTGTTAGAAGAAACCTCAAGTCAGTTATGCAGTCACAGATAAAAATATAGCGAGCAGCACTCTGTTGAGGTTGTCTAATGTGATTCTATCCACCAGTAACAGCACAATTATATCTCAGCAAATGAATGGGTCAGTATAGCTGCTGGTAGATGACTTGCTTGTTGGAAGAGAATAGGAGAAAAAAAGTGAAAATAAATAAATTAATTATGTATGCAAACATGCAATAATTACCTAGATAAAACTGACAAACATAAATGGTTTGATGAGCAGAATTGGATGGCACTGCTGAAAGATTTAGTGTGTACTGGTCTGGAATGCTATCACAGGCTTAAATTATACAGATACATGTGAAGACAGGCTAAAGCACCAGGTATATTTACATGTGAACACAGGCTAAAGCACCAGGTATATTTACATGTGAACACAGGATAAATTTTCATATTTTTCCAAGAAACACTCAAATATATAATGATGAAAGGATATTGCTACTTGGACTAGTTAGATAGTTCAGACTTTTAGTTTGTTTTATGGCTTTGGCTGTTATATAAGTTGTAATAGTAGTGTTTGTCCTAAGCTGTTACATACAGTCTGTTTGAAGTACTAGCAATATATACCACTTTAAAAGCATAGATGTAATAAAGCTTGATTTTGCCACTAGATGGCAGTGTAAGGTAATTTCTTTTGTTAAAGAACATGTTAGCAGATTGCACTTCAGCTATGAGAATTTGTCTTTAGTCTGGCATTTTGAGAGTTTGTGGTTAAGAAAAAGAATCTTTGCCTTTATTTGTTACAGTAAGCATTTAAATAACCCCTTTAAACAAGTGTGTAAGTTTGTAATGCACTTTGTTGAAAATCTTTTCTAATTTGTTTGTCTAAAGACTCTTAAAAGAATGCCTAAGT
Organism: Protopterus annectens; assembly: GCF_019279795.1. Lineage (NCBI taxonomy): Eukaryota > Metazoa > Chordata > Ceratodontiformes > Protopteridae > Protopterus > Protopterus annectens. The sequence goes on along the minus strand of NC_056741.1, from coordinate 1,397,957,270 downwards.
ACTGCCCACTCTGTTCAGAAGCTCTAGCTGTACACAACTCTACACTTGATCATAGCCAAAAGGTCGAGTAAGCATCCGGATTACTGAGCATAGTTGTCTGATACGATTGTATAAAACAAAAACTCAGGATGTAGAATTATTCATTTGGCATTTGGAATATGGATGTTACAGTACTGATTCCAGATAATGGATACATAATGTGCCTTCTGCAGATGATTTCTTCAACTTTATTAAAGATATCATAGAAGGAACAGTAGAAGGATTTTTTAAGAAGGCAAACATAGATGGGGACAGCATTTCTGGTGAAGTGATAAGGTTTACTTAGGAGCTACTTTATGTTATTAAGCCATTACTTCATGAAACAACGAATTGTGAAGTGAGGACAGTGAAACAGTCATAGTGTAGTACAAAATCATTTACTGGCAAAGCACAACATCAAAACCTGAATTTGAAGTATATAAATACTCTTGGCTTTTGCAGGTGGAGAGAAGCCCCAGTGCACCCATAAATACTCTCTACTTTTATATTCTTAGTCTGGCCAGACAAATCTTTGCAGTTGTATCATTTAGCAGGAAGCAGATTTTGTTTTTTCATTTTGAAATTTTTGTGTTGTTTAGACTGACTCATAACATCATGTAGTGTCATTTACTTTTTTTTTAGTTTTTAAGACCACATCTGGAGATGGCAATTGTAGATAAATAATCCAAGAGCAAGACAGTGTAAGTCATCTCATATACAGTACCATTTTGGGGAAGCTTAAAGATTACGTCTTTGTTAGATTAGACTGGAAGAAGGTATACCCCAAATTGCTATGAATGTTGAGATTTTTATAAATTATTTATAACCGGACACAAGTTAAGAATTAGCAGCAAGAGGACAAATGTGGAACTACATGGGAAAATACAGATTTTTTTTTTGTCTCATGATATAGTCACCGTTGGCATTTCTCTGCTGAAAGAGGGAATATCAATCTGTGCCTTTTCCGGTTCTAGCTCTTACACAGACTTGAACTGCCAGAGGACTGGTAAAGGGCTGAAACATTTTGAGGACATGATAAAATTCTGAGGTGTTGCCCCCTGATGAATGCAGAAGTGTGGTCATTTTGCAGTACCACTAACTAATTAAGACAATGGCAGACATTATCGTGTAGTAAGGGCAAGGATTCACTACCCTGTCATTGCAAGTAGCAGAAAAACATTGATTGTGGCACCCTCCATCCAAGGTCAAAGCAAAAGGAGAAAAATGAGATACAGGGGGGGGGGGGGTCTAATTGCACCTGAATAAGGGACTGGGAACTGTATTTGAGGGTGACTAGAAAACTAGGTAAAGATGGTGATATTGGTGATAGGGTATTCTGAGCATGCATTACTTCTACAAAAATGTGAGAAAAGATGGCAGACCATGTGGCCCTGATAGCATTGAAGAATCTTTGTCTATGTAGATCTACGTCCCCAATTACAGAAAACTAGTTACCATGGTTCATGCGTGTAATGGATATAATGACTGTTTGTGTTTGGTAGCATACCCACATTCGCTATCGCTATCTGGTCTCACTAAATTTCCAGCTTTGCGTGTTCATAGGTTAGTACTAAGCTAACTGCCCTTGTAAGCCTAGCCAGTTGTCCCTTGGGAGACTCAAACCCTGCACCTTGTGTTTGTAAGGCAAACACCTTAACCATTAGGCCACCCTCCCAACCTCCTAAACAGACTCATCAGATCAGGGAGCTTTAAAAGTTTTTTGCTGGGGTGGGGTGGGGGTGATTTTATAACTACTGTTGTCTGTTCTTTTATGTACATCAAAGGCAAGTGTATTTATTGCTATATTTTTAATTCCATTTAAGGTGCATTTACTTCGTAAAGATAGCTATAAATGGTAACCTAATATACCTAGAACAAGACGATGGTCTAAACTGTGTGCATGTGAACTGTTTTAAACCCAAACTGCATTTTCACTAATACATTAATGCACATAAGTAAGAAACTACAATAAAAAGTATTAAGCCATTAACGGCACACTTCCTAAGGTACTGATCTTAACGAATGTTGATTTTTTTACTCTCTATAGTTGTGTAGCTGTAGGGGAATGGGAATTAACCCATTTAAACATGAATGAACTATCTAAACAGACAGCAAAACATGTCCAGTATTGTAATACTGGCTTAGTGGTACCAGCTATGCACTTATGACTTGTAGATCTGGAACGTCTTACCTTATTATATAAGTTCGGTACAGTCATAGCAAGCATTCCTGGTTCAGATTAGGGGACGTTTATACCAGTTATACCAATCCCTTAAAGCTATTACTAAAAGATGCATGGAACTAAAACAAAGCATCAGATAGTGTTGCGGGAGTCCACAAATGAAATACACTTGTAAAAAGAAGAAATACAGCAAATCAATTACTTGTGTATGTGACTCACAAACATCCCTCACCTCCAAAACAAAACAAAAAAAATATGTGTAGCTAGAGCATTGCTGGTCTTATTATGTCTAATGTCTCTGAGGTGTTCTAAAATCTTACCTTTAAGATTTTTGTTTTGGAGGTTGTATAGTTAGGTATGAGAGGAGGTGACTTGAGAAACAAAACTGAAGTGAGAGAACAGAGCTGGATCTTTTATTATGTTTGTGAGTCACATACACAAGTAATTGATTTTAATTAATTTTATTATTGGTAGGAGTTTTATGGCTTTATATTGAAGTTTTTGTAATATTGTTATTTGGTCTGATGAAGCATTGTCATTCTTAATGCGAAAGAACTTACCTTTATTAAATTGTTGTTTATTTATTACTACCCAGTGGTATTTGGTGTTTATTTAACTTTTGCTGTGTGAGTCGCTGTATTTCTTTTTTACAAGTGAATTACTAAAAGATGTCTGTCACTAAATACCCACCTGTGGTGATAACACATCTAATACTGAGAATCCCCAGTTGTGGTGATATCACATCAAAAATTGAGAATCCCCACCTGTGGTGATATCCCAACTAACAATGAGAAGCCCCAACTGCAGTGATAGCACATCTAACATTGAGATTTCCCATCTATGGTGACAGCACATCTAACATTGAGATTTCCCATCTGTGGTGATAGCACATCTAACATTGATACTTCCCCAACTGCAGTGATAGCACATCTAACATTGAGATTCCCCATCTATGGTGACAGCACATCTAACCTTGAGATTCCCCATCTGTGGTGATAGCACATCTAACATTGAGATTCCCCATCTATGGTGATAGCACATCCAACACTGAGACTTCCCCATCTGTGGTGATAGCACATCCAACAATGAGATTCCCCATCTATGATGATAGCTCATCCAACATTGAGATTTACCATCTATGGTAATACTCATCTAACATTGAAATTCACCATCTATGGTGATAGCACATCTAACATTGAGACTTCCCCATCTGTGGTGATAGCACATCTAACATTGAGACTTCCCCATCTATGGTGACAGCACATCTAACCTTGAGATTCCCCATATGTGGTGATAGCACATCCAACATTGAAATTCCCCATCTATGGTGATAGCACATCCAACATTGAGATTCCCCATCTGTGGTGATAGCACATCCAACATTGAGATTCCCCATCTATGGTGACAGCACATCAAACATCGAGTGTCACCATCTAAGGTGATAGCACATCCAACATTGAGAGTCATCATCTAAGGTGATAGCACATCCAACATTGAGATTCACCATCTATGGTGATAGCACATCTAACACTGAGACTTCCCCATCTATGGTGACAGCACATATAACATTGAGACTTCCCCATCTGTGGTGATAGCACATCCAACATTGAGATTCCCCATCTGTGGTGATAGCACATCTAACATTGATACTTCCCCATCTGTGGTGATAGCACATCTAACATTGATACTTCCCCATCTGTGGTGATAGCACATCTAACATTGAGACTTCCCCATCTATGGTGACAGCACATCTAACATTGAGATTCACCATCTGTGATGATAGCACATCTAACATTGAGATTCCCCATCTATGGTGATAGCACATCCAACATTGAGACTTCCCCATCTGTGATGATAGCACATCTAACATTGAGACATCCCCATCTGTGGTGATAGCACATCTAACACTGAGACTTCCCCATCTATGGTGACAGCATATCTAACATTGAGATTCACCATCTGTGGTGACAGCACATCTAACCTTGAGATTCCCCATCTATGGTGATAGCACACCCAACATTGAGATTCCCCATCTATGGTGATAGCACATCCAACATTGAGATTCCCCATCTGTTGTGATAGCACATCCAACATTGAGATTCACCATCTATGGTGATAGGACATCTAATGTTGACATCTAGTTAGGTCAAATTAAAATGGAGCAGCAACAGCCAATAGGCACTCTGGAACTGACGAATATTACAAAATGGGAGTTTCCTCCAACATTCAAATTGATAATAAGAGAAGAATTAAAGTTCTGAGGAGCCTGATAACTTCCAAGGATTTTTACATATTTATTTCATTTGTCAGCACAAGGGTAATTGACATGTATTTTATTAATTAGCAAAAAACAACATGTACCTTACAACTGTATACAAATTCTGTCAAATTATGAAACTTGAGTAGTTTACTGAAACCAAACTTGACATATGTTGTAAGTATGTGCATTAGTTATCTTACTTTGTGGTTTAAATTTTGTTTTGATTTTAAGTACTTACAAAAAAAAAACAAAAAAAAAAAAACAAAACAAAAAAAAAACTAACTGGTGATGGTGGTATGAAAAATGAAACCTGCAACAGAGGAAAAGTCTTGCTATCTTTACCAGACCTGAGGAGGAAGCAATGAATTACAAAATTATTGCAACTGCAGAATCCTTCAGGGTAGGCTATCTAAGTGCTTAAGTTATTGGAGATATATATTTTAGTAAGCTATTACTAAGGAAGCTAATACAATCAGGCTTAGGCATCCAGTATTAATGCTAAGAGAAACATTCAATAACTTTAAAATTATTATTATTTATGTTTTTTTCTAGTCTGTAATTTCTTGTATGGCTACTTATGTCTAGGCTTCCTCTCATGAATTTAGTAAATTTATTATTTATATGTTCTTGTACATTATATTAAAATTGGAATAAAGTATAAGTTATGAAAAAAGATAATGGCTGTATTTATGTATGGAAACATGTGACCTTATGCCTTGCAATGTTGCTAGGTTCCAAAAATGTACTCTTCAGTGTCACCTAACATTCCATGTACTTAACAAGAGTAAGTCTTCATTCACACTGGAATTACTATGGAATGCCGTATAAATTACAGCAGAACAATACATGGCAGAAGATACCATGCAACCAACAAATCGCTTCTTCTATCACACATGGAACTTTAGGTGACACTTAATGCATGATTTTGTAACCTAGCACCATTGCAAGGCAATGTTCTAGAAGGCTTAATCTTGTTAAACACAATCGCCTCGGGATATGTGGAAATATGGTGATACCTCAGTACAGGGTAGTTACAAAATATAGTACTGGCAAGAATGAAGAGGGAACAGCAGACTACATGAGAAAACAATTAAAATGGAGGTTCCAGAGACAATGCAACATAAAGTGACTCAGATAAGCATGCAGGTCGAGATAAAGAAATGCAGTGAAAGCACACACAGTTTTTCTGCCAATACAGTCAGTTGAAACAAAAGAAAAAATATAGATACACGATCCACAAAATGGGATGTTAAGCTATGAAAGGATAGAATTAGTATGGCAGTTCAGCACAGAGGATTAAGAATATAAACTGTTAATGCTTGGGTAGTTCTAGGTTGGATTCCCTCAGTGTCTATTTGATTACTTTATAACTCTGACCAAGTCACTCAGACTGTCGAGTCATCCTTGTAAAGAATGTTGGGCCAGGTAGTTTTACCCATTTAAGAAATAAGTAACACAAACTAAAGGATGTCTAAATACAAATTGAGTGAGTGTGATGGACACCTCAATCTGCTACAGGTGGGCTCCAACGTTCCAGTATTAGAGGTAAGAAGAATAGGTTGAAACAATAAAATTATCAGAACAGTTAATGTAGAAAGCTTTGAACAGAAAGTAGAAAATGAGTATAGAAAAGGAAGAATCCTCAGTCCTTGATGCAATGGCGTGATGGGGAAACTCCAAATAAATGTACCATTAATTAGAAGTAACAATGCCAAAGTTTTTTTTTTTACAGTAGCTATGGTTACAGGCCTGTGGAGACAACAAGGACAATATTATTAGATTACAAAAAACAAATTATGCCAAAAGTGGATGCTTTGCAAATAAAAATCTATGTTTCTTTAAGGGGAGTTGTGAGAGGAGAAACTATAGAAAATAGTTAATAATTACAATACAATCTGTGGGGGAAGGATTAATAAAAAAGAGTTTTAAAAAGAGCTACAAAGTAAAAAAAAAAAAAAAAAAAAAAAAAAAGTAGAAAAAATTGGCTACTGTATTTGGATGAGATGTGACAGCTCTACTTTCTGTTTGGCTTCTGCATCTCCCCTAAACATGTATTTGAGTTCCAGTATGAGTGGTTGGTTGTACAAGCTATAATATAATTGAGCCCATGGCTACAAGATAGTGGTCTTTGAGCTCCTGGGATTTGGCTGCTTGTATTAGGCTCAGTTCTTTATGGTCTTCGAGAGAAAAGTTGGATTATTGGAGCTGGACCACTGAAGTGTGGGATAAACTCCTCATTCTGTGATTGGTTAATGCTCATTTCAGCCTTAACAAGCCAATTCCTTGTTTACTCTCCTTACTAAATTTTCTTCACAAAATGTTCATTTTAATGTGTGCATATTTAGTGCAAGCTGTATTATATAAGTTAAAATCCCTATATTTGTTCTGTTTATTTACTTAAATACCTATGTATTTCTTATGTATTTATTTTTGTTTTGAATATCCTGGCATATGAGAGCGCTTTAATTTGTACTTTTGGGCTCACTATCCTGAAATTTAACAACACTGTATTATGTTTCTTGTATGTATCTGCTGTTCTTCTGTCTTGCCTGTTGGCTTTTTCTCCTTGGATTGCCTTTAAAATACTCAATGGTCATTAACCCAACTCAGTTATTAAAACATAAATACACTATATGACAGCTGATCTGAGTGCCCTCTATGTGCATCTACTGATACTGTCTCCACTCCCTTTATAACTTCCCAGGCTGTATATATTTCAGACTTAGCAACACTAATGATTTTGTTGATCTAGGGCGGCTAATTAGCTCTTATCCTGACCTCCAGAGTAGGTACATCTTTATCAAATAGGCCAAACAGAATTTTACAAAATGTATCTAAAGCTATGTTTATTGTACAAAGGTATTTTTTGAAGGACAGTGGAATGTCTGCAGTGTGCAAAGGTTCATAAGTAAGTACTAGGTAACATGCCATTATGGACCATTTTTAGCCTAGCCATTTTCTTGTTTGGTACTTGAATTGACCCATTCATTTTTATGATATATTGACCTTACTGGAATCAGATCATAAATAATTTGAGTGGAGCCATGCATGGGATTTAGCATTAAGGAGCCTCCAGTGTTCAAAGGTTTTTAGTAGTACATGGGGCAAAGCTGGAGTAAATTTTCTATTACCCATCCATAGATCCAAGTTGTGCTTGAATATGGACAGGGATGAGTTTTGGTTTATGTGGACGGAGACCCTGTTCCAGAGCAGCAGTATCCTCTGCGAGATATACCTGCCCCTCCATACCATTCTACTGAATTTTTCAGAGGAAGTTCCAATCCCTGGACTTAGTATTTTTGATACTATTTGACTTGCTGATGTGCAGTAAATCCATCACTACTGAGTTAGAAGATGCCTTGTATGCCAGACACAGGTCATCTTTTAGCAGTCAGTAGGATACCGAGTATAGTGACAGGATTTTATGTCAGTCCATGTAGGACATATTGTTTAGGCCTTTGTATCAGTTTAGTAAGGTATCTCTATGGGCACTCCAGTTGAGACAATTATATCAGCTAATAAAAATAAAATGTGCAAGAGTGTTCAAAAAGTAACATCCACTCAGACAATTTATTAAACACTGAGCACTTTCGTCTGAAATAGTAAAAAATAGCACACATTGTTTTCAAAAGCCATTTAAAAAACTCACTTAAATATCACACGATCAAAGTAAAATGGCTTAAAAATTGTTAAAAAATACAGTGAGACAATGCATGTATCAGAAGAATATAAGCCATAATATAAATATTACACACCCAGGGAAAACACATATCATGCAATATAAAAAAAACAAACTTTTTTGAACATGTCAATCCACAAGAAAAAAATCTGTACATGGAAAATATGTATATGTGTATATTAAGCAAATATAAAGAAACATGTTTGTAAATTAATTAATTTAAATTTTTAATATTCTAATATACCCTAAGTTAAGGTATTTGCTTTCTTCTTTAATAAACAATTAATATTAATGGAATCATTAATACCTGGGAAAACATTAGTTTCGATGTTAGAAATCCAGGCTTGAAACTCTGTTATCTTATTACACAGACTTCTTGTATTAAGATAAACTATCTTTAGGCCTTTTAAGTTGGGCAGGTAGTACATGTTATTCTGTTAGGACTAATATTTGAAGGAAGAAAGGCCAAGATTTGTTTTGCAATCACCTGACAGTCAAAGGCATTAATATGACCAATAGGAGAATTTTGCAATGAAAATCTTGTGACATTAACTAAATAATTACTTTTTTAATTTCTCCAAATCTTTTGGGTTATTAATACCATGATGGGAATGGACCCCATTCCTAAGTCAAAGTACGATTAAAGTTCATGACATTAGTATTGTTTCAATCCTTGATGTTAGCCAAAAATGCTCTTCACAGCACCTGCAATGTGCCCAGTAATGACTCCTTCTGCAATTCATACAGAGTTACATGCATTGGTAACATATCTAAATACAATTGTAGATTCTTTTTATAAGACTAGTTGCTTCAATTACTATTAGAACTGTCTGGGTAACTTTCTTCCACATTGTCCTCATTTCTGCCTGCAAATCCTGATGTTTTATGAATTTGTGTCTCTGTATACACAATACACTGTAGTCACTGGGCGTAGCAATTTCAATGATCAGTCCTACTTTTGTCTCCTTTTCATGGACCACAATGTCTTTTTTTCTCCCATCAGTCTTTTGAACTGTTGGAAATGGGCTATCTCATGTGATGTAGACTTCATCATTTTCTATGATGCTTTGTGGCTCATGTTTCTGGTGTTTTTCAGCTACTTCAGTAGCATAATGTTTGCACAATCACCAGTGCAATAGTCTTGCCACATTATTATGCTTTTCAGTATACAGTCCTTCTGTCATTAGTATATCACAACCAGCAATGAGGTGTGCAACTGTTTCCAATTCAGTTTTACAAAACCTACATTTGTCTGTTTCTCCCATATAAAAACAAAAAAGCGAGGTTGTAAGAGAGCAGTCACAAAAATAATTATTTGACTTAAACACAGGTTTATTAGCGCTTTCAGAGAGAAAAATGTCTCTCCTTCCTCAGACAAAGTTCAAACAAATTAAGCCAAGCATTTATAACAATATAAAAAACAGCCAATTATCTAATTAACCAAAACGCTCAACAAGCGTTTGTAAAACACCCAACAAAAACTCAAGCACATAAAATCCTTCTATAAAAAACCCCTGCGGATAACAAACACATAATCCACAAGAGATTACAAAGTACCAACCCTGTTTTAAAATTAGAAAGCGCTATGTAGCGCAATTGTTAGAAAACCTTTACATTTTGTATCAAAGATACAATTCTAATTACCTATATAATGTTATAACAACAATAAATGCAATACGTTAAATTAAAATACCAAAACTATATAAAAAACAGACTGAACCTAAACTATATAACCCAGATCACCTTCTCATGGTAAGATGTTTAAGAATACAACTAATGGAAACATACTCATTAAGTCCAGGATACATATAAGCAGCAGTTCTTATCTGCCAAAATACCTCTTCCATCTCTAACTGGACCTGCCAAGGACCACCTCTTACATCAATTTCAATATGTTTAAGAATGGCAAATTTAAAGCTATGGTCTGTAAACTCTATGATATGCCTAGCCAGAGCATTAGTAGAATCTTTCTTACTGATAGCATAATAATGCTCGTAAATGCGCTGCTTTAATTTCCTTTCGGTTTTACCTATATAAAAAGCAACGCATTTCTCACAACAAGCAGAATATACCACGCTTTTAGTCTCACAATTGTACTTACCTCTAATGTTATATGTTTTGTCTCTAATTCTAACCTTGGGGTCTGTGCTGACGTACTTACATTGTCTGCATGACCCAAACCTAGTCATACCAGTATTTTTAGCATGCCTTGAATGCTGCTTAATTTCAAGAATAGATTTTAAATTTTGTTCCCGCCTGTAGATGATTTTAGGGCCTGCTCCAAACAAATTAAACAAGGCACTATCCTCTATGATGAGGACCCTCTTATTTGCGAATAATCTAAACTGTAAGTACACAAAAAGCTAGTCATAAAAGCATGATCATTACACTTACTATGAAGATCACTCGCATTAATCGATTCTACTACACTCTGACCATTAAAATTTGACAAGATTGGTTTAAAGTAGCCTATTTGACGTTTATACACTACTTCAGATAAGATATCAACCACCATGGATTGTGGGTACCCTCTATTAGTAAACATGGATCCCAAGTGTTCGGATTCTTCTATAAAATCTTTGTCATCAAAGTTTTTTTGATTGTTATAAATACTTGGCTTAATTTGTTTGAACTTTGTCTGAGGAAGGAGAGACATTGTTCTCTCTGAAAGCGCTAATAAACCTGCGTTTAAGTCAAATAATTATTTTTGTGACTGCTCTCTTACAACCTCGCTTTTTGTTTTTACATAGTTTGTCAGTTTTTTGAGTTCGGATTCATTTGTTAATATGGTGAGTGAGTTTGAAGCGTCACCTCAAGGCTCACTTTTCACTCAAGTGGAGCAGAATGGTGAAAACTACAACAATAGTGCTGTGACCATTGAAGCAAATGCTGAAGGTAACTTAACAGCCCTCATTCATATTCTAATGGGCCGAGTTAATAGTCTCACCCAACGTATGGACTCCTTCTCTGGTGCTGGAAACTCCGTTATTTTAAGGAGTCTGCCTTCTGGTTTAACTAGGCAACACAATCCATCTGAGCGGAATTATGCAACAGTAACCGCAGCTTGCCCAACTCAATCTTGGAATAACAATGCTAGATACTCTCCGGTGCCTTTGGATATTCAAGCCGGGCAAGGTACTAACTTACAGCGCTTGGATAATTCTATGCAAGGGAGCAATTTTCAGAACTTAGATACTGCTTCGGTTCCATCTATTGCTAGTTTTTTGAACAACAACAACTTTTTTGGAAATGGGAGTACAGCGGGTGACCAACAAGACCCCGGTGTAACAGTGGGTAACATCACCAATTTAATAATCAGTTTTGACCATAAACATTTTAGATGCAAAAAATTACAACTTGAAATTTCTTATTTACAAGAGTGTTTAGTTAAAAAACTCATCCCTAAGGGCCTGCGACAATGGCGCTATCCAGTCGGTGTTATAGAAGGCTCACAATTTCATTGTGAGCTTCTTGCATTATTTGACAAACAAGGGTTTGAGTTCATTAATCTGTTTATTGCTCAATATAAGTTAGAAGTTGATGCCTTAAAGGGTGAACTTGAACTACTGGAACATAATATTAAAACAGACTGTGACTTTTTGAGGTATGAGTACGAATATATTTGCATTTTTACCAGTATTGAGGCAACTATGGTAAAAATGACAAATATAAAAAAGAAAAAGATTGCCAGAGACACTCATGAATATTTAAATAATAGAGCATATCCCCACCCACCTCCTACATCACAGGCCGCTAATGGTATCGAGACCCCTCCTGAAGTCAATGATAGTATAGAAGATGAATCGAATAGGGTTCATGAAACTGTATCTAACATGCAGGTTGATGAAGCGCAGCCTCTTCGCCGTAGTGAGAGACTGTTTAATAATAACACTAGGAGTAACAGTAATATCAATGGTGGTTACAACAACCTGCAATCACAAGAACAGAACAGTTCTAACAACAATGGATCGAACTCTAATAATCAACAGGGTTTTCCGAGGAATCGGAATGGCCAACAAATGAACTCGAGAGCAAGGAGAAATCAAGGGAACATGAGGAACAGGCGAAATCAGCGCAGGAGATGATGCATCATCTCAATAATCCCCGCATTATAGTCGATTCAAAAGGGGGACTTTAAAATTTATAATTACACCATTTTTGATGTTAACCAAGATATAGTTGATTTCTTTTCAAAAGGCCTGTCATTTGTTCCTGATTCTCACATTGATTTGGTCAAAATTATCATTGATCTTAAATTGTTTGTGCACAAGTTAAACTTGAAAGTTCTTATGGGAGGGAAGTCCACCCTCATTAGTTCCCTAAAAGTCTCTAGCGTCTTCAATCCACCATTACATGAGACCTTACACTCCTTTGAAAAGATGTGTGAGTTTGACCTAAGGGCTTTAGCAGCTATCAGGGTAACTAATAATAACAGTAGTATTAACATCACTAGAAATCAACGTGACTTTATTAGCATGTTACGGGAATGTAATATAAGGGTATTGAAACCCGATAAGGGGGTGGACTTGTTTTTATGGATTACAACAATTATGTAGAAAAAATGCTAAGTCTACTTAGCACTAAGTCTTACGCACTTGCTAGTATCAGTGAGGTAAATTCAGCTTACAATAAAATAAGGTCCATTCTTGAAGACCTTTTTTGGAAGGGGTTACTGACATCGATTTGTATCGCTATTTGAACATGATTGCCCCCAAGTTACCAGTATTGTTTGGCACACCCAAGATCCATAATTTGATTAATAACCCCCCTTTTAGACCCATTGTTGATGGGTGGGAGTCAATTACTTATGCATGTGCCAAATATGTAGATAGTATTCTAAGGCCTTTGGTTGAACAGGAGTCACATATTTGCAAGGATTCTTGGAGCTTCCTTCGAGATATTAACAATATTCCTTTTAATCAAGATTTTCTCTTCCTTACAATAGATGTAAAGGATTTATATACTGTTATACCCCAAAATTTGGGGCTAGAATGGATAAGAGAGTTTCTAACATATACTTGGTTGAGGCCCTTCTAGAGATAGTATTGATTTACAATTACATGTTTTTTGACGGTAAAATATATCTGCAGAAATCAGGGGTGGCAATGGGTTCACCCTGTGGAGGGAGTTTCGCCAACTGTATAATGGCTCAATGGGAAAGGACATTACTATTTAACAACACCTTATTCCGTAGTAATGTCACCTGGTACACTAGGTACCAGGACGACATGTTTTTAATTTGGAAGGGATCACCACTATTAGTAGCGTCCTTTATTTAGAATATTAACCTTATGACTGAATTCCTTGAGTTTGCGTATAACCTACAGGTGAATGATATCAACTTTCTAGATATCCTCTTATCAAAGGATATTGTCAATTCTAGGTATAAAAGTGTTATTTATAGGAAGCCCATGTATTCCAATGCATTTTTACACTTTACTAGCTGTCACCCTCACCATCAGAAAAGAGCTGTCGTGAAAGGACAGATGGTTAGGGCAGCGAGGATGATTTCTGATGACAAAGATTTTATAGAAGAATGTGAACACTTGGGATCCATGTTTACTAATAGAGGGTACCCGCAGTCAATGGTGGTTGATATCACATCTGAAGTAGTGTATAAACGTCAAATAGGCTACTTTAAACCAATCTTGTCAAATATTAATGGTCAGAGTGTAGTAGAATCAATTAATGCGAGTGATCTTCATAGTAAGGGTAATGATCATGCTTTTAGGACTAGCTTTTTGTGTACTTACAGTTTAGATTATTCGCAAATAAGCGGGTTACATAGTAAAAATTGGGCCCTCATCATAGAGGATAGTGCCTTGTTTAATTTGTTTGGAGCAGGCCCTAAAATCATCTACAGGCGGGAACAAAATTTAAAATCTATTCTTGAAATTAAGCAGCATGCAAGGCATGCTAAAAATACTGAAATGACTAGGTGTGGGTCATGTAGACAATGTAAGTACGTCAGCACAGATCCCAAGGTTAGAATTAGAGAGAAAACATATAACATTAGAGGTAAGTACAATTGTGAGACTAAAAGCGTGGTATATTCTGCTTGTTGCGAGAAATGCACTGCTTTTTATATAGGTAAAACCGAAAGGAAAATAAAGCAGCGCATTTACGAGCATTATTATGCTATCAGTAAGAAAGATTCCACTAATGCTCTGGCTAGGCATATCCTAGAGTTTACAGACCATAGCTTTAAATTTGCCATTCTTAAACATATTGAAATTGATGTAAGAGGTGGTCCTTGGCAGGTCCAGTTAGAGATGGAAGAGGTATTTTGGCAGATAAGAACTGCTGCTTATATGTATCCTGGACTTAATGAGTATGTTTCCATTAGTTGTATTCTTAAATATCTTACCATGAGAAGGTGATCTGGGTTATAACATTTAGGTTCAGTCTGTTTTTATATAGTTTTGGTATTTTAATTTAATGTATTGCATTTATTGTTGTTATAACATCATATAGGTAATTAGAATTGTATCTTTGATACAAAATGTAAAGGTTTTCTAACAACTGCGCTACATAGCGCTTTCTAGTTTTAAAACAGAGTTGGTACTTTATAATCTCTTGTGGATTATGTGTTTGTTCTCCGCAGGGGTTTTTTATAGAAGGATTTTATGTGCTTGAGTTTTATGTTGGGTGTTTTACAAACGCTTGTTGAGCATTTTGGTTAATTAGATAATTGGCCATTTTTTTGATTGTTATAAATACTTGGCTTAATTTGTTTGAACTTTGTCTGAGGAAGGAGAGACATTGTTCTCTCTGAAAGCACTAATAAACCTGTGTTTAAGTCAAATAATTATTTTTGTGACTGCTCTCTTACAACCTTGCGTTTTTGTTTTTACATAGTTTCTCAGTTTTTTGAGTTCTGTTTCTCCCATATGTTCAATGGACTTTGTAAACAAACGTGTACATAGCCGACTACCTTGTGCCGCCAGTATTAACCTTTCATCTTTTGGTTCGAATTCGCCTCTCCTTAACCATTCCTGTAGTTGATCCTGATCAACGTAAGATTCTTTCAGACGTTTGCTATACTTGGAACTATATTTATGCATTTTCAACATTTCTTGCCTTCTCATCTGATCCTTCACCTTATATACTTTCTTTTCTTTTTTGGCACATTTATTTGCTGCCTGATTTTTATCTACTTCTGGTTTGATTTCCATTCTGCTTGACGCTGATATGCTTCTGCTAGTCATCCTAGATTTATTCTCCTCATGTTTCAAAACTTTCACTATGTTTGTATCTTGTGAGGTCAGCAGATACAGTTTATATGAAAAGTGTACACACCCCTGTTAAAATGCAAGGTTTTAGTGATATAAAAAAATGAGACCACAATAAATCATTTCAAAACTTTTCCCACCTTTAATGTGACCCATAACCTGTACAATTCAATTGAAAAACAAACAAATCTGTTACATGAAAAATATAACAAATAAAAAAACATACAATAATCTGGTTGCATAAGTGTTGTTGTTGTTTTTCTTTCGGCTTTTCCCGGTTAGGGGTCACCACAGTGGAACTCCGGTCCGCTAATGATTGGCAGTAGATTTTTTTATGGGTGCCGAGGTGCCAGCTCGACGTCCAACCTTCAATGAAGGCACGCCCTTTCTACTCATGTCTTTCGAACACCACTTGACCGTGGGGAGAACATGCAGACTCCATACAAAAGGTGCTCCAGCTGAGAATCGAACGGGAGAACCTCTTGCTGTGAGGCAACAACGCTACCGCTGCACCACCCTGGCTTCTGGTTGCATAAGTGTGCACAACCTTAAACTAATACTTTGTTGAAGCTTATTGTACATTTTTTATTTTTTATATTTTTTCCCCAACAAATTATTTGTTTTTCAATTGAATTGTACAGGTTATTGGTAACATTAAAGGTGGGAATAAATGATTTATTGTGGTCTCATTTTTTTACATCACAAAAACCTGGCATTTTAACAGGGGTGTGTACACTTTTTATACCCATTGTATGTGTGCAGTCCCATGATTGCAGATCTATACATGTAATCAATTCCAAGGAGATCATACCTCCTTCGGAACGGGGAATATCTAATCTTGGTATTCACTGATTTTTATAAATCATCTAATGAGCATGAATCATCCTTTTTGTTTTCCTATCTAATCTATCCAACACCTTTTGGGGCCAGTCTATTACTCCAAAACTGTAAGTTAGGACAGGAAGAGCAAACTGGTTTATAGCTTGAATTTTGTTCCTAGATGTCAATGCTGTTTTCTGGATTAACTTAAGTCTTCTAAAATATTCCTTACTAAATTTTATTCGCATTTGTTCATGATTTATTGTTGATCCTTCATCAGTTCCTAAATATTTATACACTTCTTCTTGCTCAAGTTCTTTTGTATCACATTTTTGTCCCAAACTGATGTTTTCCTGGTGCTGCAGTTTTCCTGCTTTAAAGGTTGCTTTTGTACATTTATCAAGACCAAATGACATTCTTATATCATCTGAAAAAGTTTTGACTACTTGCAATTGTGCTTTCAGTTCCTCATCTGATGAGCTATATAGTTTTAAATCATTGACTATGAGAAGATGAGAGGTCTTTACACTTTGTTGTTTTCTAGGAGCCAAATTATGGCCATGGCCTAAGCAGTTAGGTAGATAGCTTAATGGGTTAAGGGCAAGACAGAATAGCAATGGTGACAAGAGAGTCACCGTGGAATATCCCCTTTTGAATTTTTATCCCTGGAATAATAATTTTTCCTTCATCATGGCTTAATTGCAAAGTGGTCTGCCACTGTTTCATGGTCACTGTAATGTAATCGATCAGTGTAGGGTGTATCTTATACATTTTAAGCACTCTTTTATCCATGCATGTGGGATACTGTCAAATGATTTTTTGTAGTCTCCCCATGCCGTACTTAGATTCTTCCCATTTTTACAGTTCTCAATTATGACTTTATTTAGCAACAAATGATCCTTTGTTCCATATGACTTTCTTTTATTACCCCTTTGTTCTATTGTCATAATTGAGTTTTCTTCTAAATGACTATAAACTCTGTCGGTATCAGTTCCAGTGTATAGTTTACATGTCATTGGAAGGCAAGTTATTTGTATATAATTTTTAAGGTAGATTGCAGGTTCACTGTTAAGTAGGAGCATTGTTTTTCCTGTTGTTAACCAGGCTGGTGTCTGTTCAGGGGGCACATATAAATAGTTCTTACTCAGGGCTAAATCTTCATGCAAAGATGTTAATGCTTTTAACACAAAGTTAAGGACTGCATTTGGGCCTGGAGTTTTCCAACTGGAGGGTTTTCTTAACTTTGTTTCTATCTCTCTGACCGTTACTTCATCTCATTTCATGCCCTGTACCTTCTTTCTTTTACTGCTTCTATGCATTTAACATCTTTGTTATATTCCACAGGATCTTCATAGATGTTTCTCCAAAATGTATATATTTCTTCTTTTTTGGGTGGTCTTTCAATTCCTTTTGCCTTGTTTCCAAATTCTCTATGGAACTTGGGGTCTTGCTTATTTTGTACTTTCCCTTCATATTTATCTGTGTATCATCTAAGTTTTTCTGTCTGTGCTGAGATTTTTAGTTTGTTATTTGCGATAGTGCATGATAGATCCTGGTCTGTTCTAATACTGTGTATTGCTTTTATTATGTCTATATGTCTTAGTATTTTTTTATCTGTTCCCTCTTCTATATTCTTCTAACAGGACACTTCTTGCTTTTTAGTTTTCTTTATTTGATACTTCCATGATGGTTTCTATTTCTCCCCTTCCATTCCCTTACTGCCCTGTGTTTTTGTGGTAGAATTATATTTGTTATTAATTTAGCTGCACAGAATTACCAATAAGGAATTTATGATAGTCATTGAGTAGTGGCAAAGAATATGGTAATGACCTGTAGCAGTAAAATATACAACTTTCAGCTTCGTTGATGGGCACACAAGTATGACAGCAACTGTTCTCTCAAAAACTTGAATATAAAATTTGAGATACAACTTACTGCAAAATGTTGTGATAACATTAGAAGAAAGCCTAGTGCAACAGACATAATACATTTAAAAGACATCTTTATGTAGAAATTTAACACTAAACGTAAGATAGAGAGCTGTGTCTTTATGAAATTTGGAATTTGCAGTATGTTATAGAATTGGGGATTTGATCTGCTAGCTCACATGCTATTGAGTGATTTTATTGACTGGTCATAGCTGTAATATGGCCTGCTGTAAATATAGTAGGTTCCAAGCAAAAAGGAAGCAGATAATCAAGGAATAAATAAATAAGACGTAAAGAGAGAGAAGGGATAAAAAGTATAAAGGGAAGCTATGCTTTTAAGGAAGTTTGAATCCAGAGTGTGCGTCAAAAGGTGGCATATGATCAGAAATCTCATATGCTATTGAATAATTTTACTGATTGGTTCTGGCTTTAATACAGGATTATGAAAATACAGCATTACACAATGAAAAACAGGCAATGAATCTGATTAAGGTGATGTAAGGCTACATGTTATTGAGAGATTTTTCTACATGTTTACCATAGAGTAAATCATTGTGGCAGTAAGTTGAGGAGGGTAGATCAGAATACTCCTTTCCCAGCAACAGTGCCCTACCCATCAGGTGGGATCCCCAGGTGTTCCTAGGCAAACTGCTGAGTTAATTATACACACACACACACACACACACACACACACACATATATATATATATATATATATATACACACACACACACACACACACACACACACACACACACACACACACACACACACACACACACACGCACACACACACACACACACACACACACACACACACACACACACACACACACACACACACACACACACACACACACACACACACACACACACAGTATATATAAAAAGTGTACACACCCCTGTTAAAATGCCAGGTTTTTGTGATATAAAAAAATCAGACCACAATAAATCATTTCAAAACTTTTCCCACCTTTAATGTGCCCTATAACCTGCACAATTCAACCGAAAAACAAACAAATCTGTTAGGGGAAAAAATATTAAAAAAAAAACATACAATAAACTGGTTGCATAAGTGTGCACAACCTTAAACTAATACTTTGTTGAAGCTTATTGTACATTTTTTATTTTTTATATTTTTTCCCCAACAAATTATTTGTTTTTCAATTGAATTGTACAGGTTATTGGTAACATTAAAGGTGGGAATAAATGATTTATTGTGGTCTCATTTTTTTACATCACAAAAACCTGGCATTTTAACAGGGGTGTGTACACTTTTTATACCCATTGTATGTGTGCAGTCCCATGATTGCAGATCTATACATGTAATCAATTCCAAGGAGATCATACCTCCTTCGGAACGGGGAATATCTAATCTTGGTATTCACTGATTTTTATAAATCATCTAATGAGCATGAATCATCCTTTTTGTTTTCCTATCTAATCTATCCAACACCTTTTGGGGCCAGTCTATTACTCCAAAACTGTAAGTTAGGACAGGAAGAGCAAACTGGTTTATAGCTTGAATTTTGTTCCTAGATGTCAATGCTGTTTTCTGGATTAACTTAAGTCTTCTAAAATATTCCTTACTAAATTTTATTCGCATTTGTTCATGATTTATTGTTGATCCTTCATCAGTTCCTAAATATTTATACACTTCTTCTTGCTCAAGTTCTTTTGTATCACATTTTGTCCCAAACTGATGTTTTCCTGGTGCTGCAGTTTTCCTGCTTTAAAGGTTGCTTTTGTACATTTATCAAGACCAAATGACATTCTTATATCATCTGAAAAAGTTTTGACTACTTGCAATTGTGCTTTCAGTTCCTCATCTGATGAGCTATATAGTTTTAAATCATTGACTATGAGAAGATGAGAGGTCTTTACACTTTGTTGTTTTCTAGGAGCCAAATTATGGCCATGGCCTAAGCAGTTAGGTAGATAGCTTAATGGGTTAAGGGCAAGACAGAATAGCAATGGTGACAAGAGAGTCACCGTGGAATATCCCCTTTTGAATTTTTATCCCTGGAATAATAATTTTTCCTTCATCATGGCTTAATTGCAAAGTGGTCTGCCACTGTTTCATGGTCACTGTAATGTAATCGATCAGTGTAGGGTGTATCTTATACATTTTAAGCACTCTTTTATCCATGCATGTGGGATACTGTCAAATGATTTTTTGTAGTCTCCCCATGCCGTACTTAGATTCTTCCCATTTTTACAGTTCTCAATTATGACTTTATTTAGCAACAAATGATCCTTTGTTCCATATGACTTTCTTTTATTACCCCTTTGTTCTATTGTCATAATTGAGTTTTCTTCTAAATGACTATAAACTCTGTCGGTATCAGTTCCAGTGTATAGTTTACATGTCATTGGAAGGCAAGTTATTTGTATATAATTTTTAAGGTAGATTGCAGGTTCACTGTTAAGTAGGAGCATTGTTTTTCCTGTTGTTAACCAGGCTGGTGTCTGTTCAGGGGGCACATATAAATAGTTCTTACTCAGGGCTAAATCTTCATGCAAAGATGTTAATGCTTTTAACACAAAGTTAAGGACTGCATTTGGGCCTGGAGTTTTCCAACTGGAGGGTTTTCTTAACTTTGTTTCTATCTCTCTGACCGTTACTTCATCTCATTTCATGCCCTGTACCTTCTTTCTTTTACTGCTTCTATGCATTTAACATCTTTGTTATATTCCACAGGATCTTCATAGATGTTTCTCCAAAATGTATATATTTCTTCTTTTTTGGGTGGTCTTTCAATTCCTTTTGCCTTGTTTCCAAATTCTCTATGGAACTTGGGGTCTTGCTTATTTTGTACTTTCCCTTCATATTTATCTGTGTATCATCTAAGTTTTTCTGTCTGTGCTGAGATTTTTAGTTTGTTATTTGCGATAGTGCATGATAGATCCTGGTCTGTTCTAATACTGTGTATTGCTTTTATTATGTCTATATGTCTTAGTATTTTTTTTTTATCTGTTCCCTCTTCTATATTCTTCTAACAGGACACTTCTTGCTTTTTAGTTTTCTTTATTTGATACTTCCATGATGGTTTCTATTTCTCCCCTTCCATTCCCTTACTGCCCTGTGTTTTTGTGGTAGAATTATATTT
Source organism: Protopterus annectens (assembly GCF_019279795.1). Classification (NCBI taxonomy): domain Eukaryota; kingdom Metazoa; phylum Chordata; order Ceratodontiformes; family Protopteridae; genus Protopterus; species Protopterus annectens. The sequence continues at coordinate 1,397,936,042 of NC_056741.1, read as the reverse complement.
GTTATTAATTTAGCTGCACAGAATTACCAATAAGGAATTTATGATAGTCATTGAGTAGTGGCAAAGAATATGGTAATGACCTGTAGCAGTAAAATATACAACTTTCAGCTTCGTTGATGGGCACACAAGTATGACAGCAACTGTTCTCTCAAAAACTCGAATATAAAATTTGAGATACAACTTACTGCAAAATGTTGTGATAACATTAGAAGAAAGCCTAGTGCAACAGAGATAATACATTTAAAAGACATCTTTATGTAGAAATTTAACACTAAACGTAAGATAGAGAGCTGTGTCTTTATGAAATTTGGAATTTGCAGTATGTTATAGAATTGGGGATTTGATCTGCTAGCTCACATGCTATTGAGTGATTTTATTGACTGGTCATAGCTGTAATATGGCCTGCTGTAAATATAGTAGGTTCCAAGCAAAAAGGAAGCAGATAATCAAGGAATAAATAAATAAGACGTAAAGAGAGAGAAGGGATAAAAAGTATAAAGGGAAGCTATGCTTTTAAGGAAGTTTGAATCCAGAGTGTGCGTCAAAAGGTGGCATATGATCAGAAATCTCATATGCTATTGAATAATTTTACTGATTGGTTCTGGCTTTAATACAGGATTATGAAAATACAGCATTACACAATGAAAAACAGGCAATGAATCTGATTAAGGTGATGTAAGGCTACATGTTATTGAGAGATTTTTCTACATGTTTACCATAGAGTAAATCATTGTGGCAGTAAGTTGAGGAGGGTAGATCAGAATACTCCTTTCCCAGCAACAGTGCCCTACCCATCAGGTGGGATCCCCAGGTGTTCCTAGGCAAACTGCTGAGTTAATTATACACACACACACACACACACACACACACACACACATATATATATATATATATATATATACACACACACACACACACACACACACACACACACACACACACACACACACACACACATACACATGCACGCACCCACACACGCACACACACACACACACACACACACACACACACACACACACACACACACACACACACACACACACACAACACACACACACACAGTGGATATAAAAAGTGTACACACCCCTGTTAAAATGCCAGGTTTTTGTGATATAAAAAAATCAGACCACAATAAATCATTTCAAAACTTTTCCCACCTTTAATGTGCCCTATAACCTGCACAATTCAACCGAAAAACAAACAAATCTGTTAGGGGAAAAAATATTAAAAAAAAACATACAATAAACTGGTTGCATAAGTATGCACACCCTTAAACTAATGCTTTGTTGAAGCACCTTTTGATTTAATTACAACATTCAGTCTTCTTGGGTAGGAGTCTATCAGCATGGCACATCTTGACTTGACAATATTTGCCTACTCTTCCTTGTAAAAGCACTCCAAATCTGTCAGATTGTGAGGGCATGTCATGTGCACAGCCCTCTTCAAGTCATCCCACAGATTTTTTATTGGATTTTGGTCTGGTCCCCAGTTTTGCCATTCCAAAACTTTAATTTTCTTCTGGTGAAACCATTCTTTTGTTGATCTGGATGTATGCTTGGGGTCCTTGTCATGTTAAAAGGTGAAATTCCTCTTCATCTACAACTTTCTAGCAGACACATGAAAGTTTTGGGCCAAAGGTGACTGGTATTTGGAACTGTTCATAATTCTACCCACCTTTACTAAATCCCCAGTTCCAGCTAAAGAAAAGCAACCCCAAAGCAAGATTCTGCCACCATCATGCTTCACTGTGGGGATGGTGTTCTTTTGGTAATGCAAAGTGTTGTTTTTGCGCCAAATGTACCTTTTGGAATTGTGGCCAAAAAGTTCAATCTTGGTGTCATCAGACCATAACACATTTTCTCACATGCTTTTGGGAGACTTGATGTATTGTTTTGCAAATTTTAGCTGGGCCTGGATGTTTTTCTGTGTAAGAAATGGCTTCTGTCTTGCAACCCTACCCAACAGTCCAGACACATGGAGAATACAGGAGATTGTCACATGTAATACACAACCAGTACTTGCCAGAAATTCCTGCAGTTCCTTCAGTGTTGCTGTAGGACTCTTGGCAGCCTCCCTGACCAGTTTTCGTCTTGTCTTTTCATCAATTTTGGAGAGATGTCCAGTTCTTTGCAACGTCACTGTTGTCCCATATTTTCTCCACTTTTTAATGACTGTCTTCACTGTGTTCCATGGTATATCCAATGCTGTGGAAATTTTTTTGTACCCTTCTCCTGACTGATACCTTTCAACAATGAGATCCCTTCGATGCTTTGTAAGCACTCTGTGAACCATGGCTTTTGCTGTAGCAGGCAACTGAGTACATGTCAGGAAAATCCTACTAGGACAGTTGAACTTTATATGGGGTTAATCAGAGTCTCTTTAATTGATGGCAGGTGTGTACCCAAGAAGACTGAATGTTGTAATTAAATCAAAAGGTGCTTTAACAAAGTATTAGTTTAATGGTGTGCACACTTATGCAACCAGCTTATTTTACATTTTTTAATTTTTATATTTTTCCCCTAACAGATTTGTTTGTTTTTCAATTGAATTGTACAGGTTGTAAGGCACATTAAAGGTGGGAAAAGTTTTGAAATCATTTATTGTGGTCTCATTTTTTTACATTCTCCCTCCAACATGTCCTGGGTCTGCCATGTATCCTGCACTGGCAGGCATTGCCTAATGTACCTATCTTGGGGAGCCCAGACCACCTCAGTCTCAAAGAGTTTCATGGATCACCAGACTCTCCACTATGTACTGAGAGTTAGTCCAGATTGTGCCTGTGAGTTCACCCTTGCACTGTCTACCAAGACCTCATGACCATAGGGACAAATTGGGTCATAGATTGACCAGTAAAGTGAGAGTTTTTTCCAGTGACTTGGTTCTTGCTTCACCACCATAGTCCAGCACAATGTCTGTGGTACTGCCACCTCTGCTACCAACCACTAGTCAATCTCACTATGTCCTCTGATTTCACTTGTGAAAAACCTCACAAAATATTTAAACTTCTCCACCCAAGCCAGCTGCTCCATTTTGCCTAAAAGTTCTGATCCCCTAATTTTATGGAGATGACTATCAACTGTGCTTTGGATGTGTTGGTTTTATGTTGATTGCATCACATTTAAATGTGAGCTGCTCCACTGCTTGGTGTTGATCATAGTAACTCAAGCCTATGAGGATGCCATCATTTACAAACAATGAAGGCACGATTCTGAAGTCCCAAACTCTCCAGTCCTTGGCTGTATTTTGGTGTCCACTTCATAAAAATCACAAAGTGGGTGGGGAATGAGACTTACCCAGATGGACTTTCCCTTAAACAAAGACAAATAAATGAATAAAATAATCTGGGTGAAGTTGTACACCTTCACAGTGCTTATCTTAATACTGAGAGTGTGGGCACAAGTCCCACTCCTCAAATTAATAGAACAAATTATCTGTAGCAGCAGCCCTGGGAGCCTGTGGTGTTGTAGCATGTCTCATGGCATTAAGTAGTATGGAGTCATAAGCTTTCATTCTGGTATGTCTCATGTGGCATTAAGTGGTACAGAGTTGTAGGCTTTCATTGTAGCATGTCTTATGTCACATTAAGTGGTACTGAGTTGTAGGCTTTCGTTGTAGCATGTCTCATATGGCATTTAGTGGTACGGAGTTGTAGGCTTTCGTTGTAGCATGTCTCACTTGGCATTAAGTTGTACAGAGTTGTAGGTTTTCTGACAAGTATGAGTTTCACTGACTTTAAAGGAATATTCACAATGCAACTTGTGGATTCATGTTAAACAAATGAAAGCTAAAGCCACTAAAAGCACTACTAGTGAAAATCCACATTGAATCATTTATACACAGCATGAAAAAGCTACTATTAGTGAAAAATGTCAAGGAAAAAGAAAGAAACCTTTTTGCAGGGAACAAGCCCTACTGTACTCCTCATATGGGGGCTTCATTTCCCAAACCCCATTATTTACATATATTAAGTGAACGAACATCTAACTATAGGGGAAGAACAATGATGACAAAACCAGACAGAGATTCTGCTCTCTGTTTGCAACACTGCGCAGCCAAAAATGGGATATCAAAATACAGCTGCAGTTCTAGCAGAGCAAAAACACTGACAGCTCTTCCCCCATATTCTGCAAAGTCAACAGGGACCACATACCTGAAATTCACATCTTGCTCAAAAACATTAATAACAGGGATAGTCATGGTAAATATGTTTTTATAAATGTGCTCCAACATAAAAGAATTCTTAAAAGATGGCTATGATGCCCAGCTGACAAGTGGTGAAGGTGGAGGAAACTTCCTTACAGTGGCATGAGCATCAAATTGCTACTGGCAGCCCCCCTGGTGATACCCAAAGTACTTCAAGATCACACTGGTAAGAGCTGGTCTGTAGCTATAAAAATCTGAACTGAATTACCAAAACCATGTGATTAGGGAGTGTGAAGCTGGAGACAAGACAGTTGGATAGAAAAGATAGCATAAGGCAACTTGAGTTCTGACGAGATAGACAGAGTGTGAGAGACAAAAAGAGTGGGTGAGGACTATGACCGTTACAGGTTGGAATTCTGTAAGATGAGAAGGAGGCTGTAGCTTATCTGTGGAGTGATAGAAATGAGAGCACTGACAGTGCATTAAGGTGTGTGTGTGTGAGTGTGTGTGAGTGCGCGCGCGTGTGTGTGTGTGTGTGCCCACGTACATGTATGTTTTTGTGTGTGTGTGTGTGTGTGTGTGTGTGTGTGTGTGTGTGTGTGTGTGTGTGTGTGTGTGTGTGTGTGTGTGTGTGTGTGTATGAATCGACCATTAATAGTTGGAAACGTTGACTTGCTTACTTTCTACATACTTCAACCAAAACACATTCACATGCTACTGCTGATGTTCCAAGGCTAATTCTCTGAACATGCAAAGCAAATTGAACTGTTTTGCAGTTGAACAAGCTCACCTGCACCTGCTACACCCACCACTAATTATATATACTAACTCTGAGGCCACATAATCCCCAGTGAAAGGGTATATCTCCCTACCCTGGGGACTGTCAATCCTATGCATCTCTCGATAATCAGTATATGTTAGCCAAAGTGAGTCGAGACAGAGGCTGACGAAAGTAAAATTTGATCTATGCCGGGCAACCAATATGTGTATGTGTGTGTGTGTGTGTGTGTGTGTGTGTGTGTGTGTGTGTGTGTGTGTGTGTGTGTGTGTATAAATTACATATATATATATATATATATATATATATATATATATATATAAAATATGGGAACCTATCAGTTCCAGGAAAGAACAATTACTCGAAGTCAAGATCATCGAGACCATATCGCCAGCAGAGCAGATGTTCGACAATGGTAAGTATAAGTAGTGCGGTATGTGATATATTCCTGTTTCTGCAATGTGGTGCGATCTCGGAGTTGGTATATTTAAGTGGGGGGTGTAACATGTGGGGTGCAGGGGGGCTTGCCCCCCTGCTATATACATGTTTCTTATTGTTTTTTTATTTTATTGTGGAAACAGGAATACATTCAGTTCTGCAGTAGTTATACTCAGTGATGTGTTGTGTCGGCAATGTGGTCTCAGTGATCTAGTCTTCTGGTAAGTGTTCTGTCATGGATCTGATATGGATTCATATATATATATATATATATATATATATGCAAGCATACATATACAGATACAATGTGTGTGTGTGTGTGTGCGTGTGTGTGTGTATTTTATATCTGTATCTATACACACATGCACACACACACACACACACACACAGATATAAATATATATATATATATATATATATATATATATATATATATATATATATATATATATATATATATATTATGTGTGTGTGTGTGTGTGTGTGTGTGTGTGTAAAAATAAACCAAGTATATTCCCTTTAATTAATGTAAGGAAACATTGATGTACATTTGGGAAATATCTGTTCATTAAAACTCAAGTATTGTTTGTTTGTTTGTGTCTTTCGGCTTATCCCGGTTAGGGGTCACCACAGCGGAACTCCGGTCCGCTAATGATCGGCAGTAGATTTTTACATACTGGCTTGCCGGGCCTAACGCACAACCTTCAATGAAGGAACGCCCATTCACGCATGTCGAATTGAAACCACAATTATTAAATAAGAGAAGAAACAGTCTTTTCTTGCAATTGCTCATCTAGGAAAAAAGCAAACAAAAACATCCCCTAACAACACCTTCAGATCTAATTTGTCTGAACAGTTATACTACTAGGGGAAAGAGGTTTGGGGAAGTTAATGTGTAAGGTTGGGGTTAGGGGCAGTAACAAGATTAGGGTTAAGGTTAACACACATGAGTAAGGATGGATCTCACCTGTACCACCTTACTCGTGTGTGGTAACCCTAAGCCTAACCCCAGCCCTAACCCTACAGCTGTTGTCCCTAACTCTAGACCTAGACATTTCCTTACCAAAAACCCTTTCCTTAACAGTACCACTAAACAAGACAGCTAAAGACAGACATACACTATCACATGTACATGCCACTACAATTGTCACCTTAGTTGACCCTAACACTACCCCTAAGCCAGGAACACACACACACATTCACACACATGCACGCACACGCACACGCACGCACACGCACACATGCACACACGTACACACGCACACACACACACACACACACACACACACACACACACACACACACACACACACACACACACACACACACATAAAACTACATCTATCTCCTTACCTAGCCCTAATTCTAACCACAAGTGGCAAAACCTCATTTACTTTCATGCAAGTGCATCTCACACACGGCAAAAGACTTGATGAAATGATGTTCGACATAGCCTACTGCTGACTGATGTAACATTCAACTTAAAGTGACAGCAGTATATCTGAGGGCAAGACATGCACTCAACAAAATAACTGAGTATTATTTATGTTTGTGTATGTGAGCGTATGCGTGTGTGTGTGTTTGAATATTCTGCAATAGGCTGATTTCTTCTTCATGATGAATTTCAATTTTTGCAATCACTGAGTGTTGGTATAGACTCCAGCTTGCCTGTAAGACTGCACAAGATTAAATCAATAATTCTGGGATAGATGGATGGATGGATGGATGGATGGATGGGTGGATGGACGGATGGATGGATGGGTGAATGAATGAAGTTTGGGAAGACCTCATTACAAAAGTTGAACTGCAGTTGAAGATGATAAGAATTATTGGTATTTGTCTGAAATATCATGTCACGAATAATTGTCAGAAGAAAACCTGCACTCATTTATGTTGAAATCTCCCTGCAGCTTTGCATTTGTTACCAGACTGAACTATATTTCAGTAGAGGTGAGGATCCAGTAAAGACCACAAGAAGTGGTTCCACTTGTAAAAATGATTAAAATATCACCACTCAAAGTATTATGAGACATATAACATTTTCAACATTCTGATAACTGTACTGTGGGTAGGTCTTGCTTTATTTATGTGTATTAAATCTACCGGTTGCCTAATGCAATGATTTATACATTTAATAGGTATCCTCCATTTATTTTACCAGCTGTATGGATACTACAGAAATGTGAAACTATTGCAACACCATCTCATTCATGTCTATACAGTTGTTTATAGTGCAGTGAAAGCTGTTTTTCTACACTGCTCTTTCAAAGTCTATACTGCTTATCAGTTTAGAAACATAATTAGTCTGCCATGTTTGTACTTTTGCACTGCATCTATTATTGTTTTTAATTTGAGAAATAATTATTTGTATAAAGGAAATTCCAGCATTGCTAGGAATATCACGTATAAAGTAAAAACAGTTAAACTGTACTAATCAGATTGTTGAATGCATTACTTTACAGTAAGTTACAAGTCATACTTTGAAGCCATACCTTTAGTTTATTTGAAAAGCAAGTCTTAAGTCTTATAGGACTTACCAACATGGGAGGAATTTGTAACAGTTGTTGATGAAGTAATAATTCTTTCTGTGAAAAAACAAAGATGCATTTTAATTTATTCTTTTCCAATAAAATTGATATTTTTCTAATATAATGATGCATAAATATGTTGGAGTTTACTAATTATACCAATCCAAGCATTTTTCAAATACATTTTCTATAAAGTAACACACCAACAGCAAAGCCACCATATGAAAGTTTACTCTAATTTTATATTTGACAATTGATGGCTTGTATGATATTGTTCGGCATTCTCATTAAAGCCCTTTTCTGTTTGTGAGTGCTGCTGTAATATTTATAGTTTTCTACAAGACTTTACTATTTCAGATCACACACAACCACACACACAAGAATCCAGTCAGAATTGCATGTGTTTATTTTTTTTTCATTATTAATTACATTATAAGGCCGGTCTAATAGGGTCTAGTAACTCTTTCTTAGTGCAGCACAAAGCTTTCAGCCATGAAGAAGACTGCTGCATGTTTACAGTTTCAACATTAATATGAATGCCATAAAACTGAAGCAAAGACAGCAGAAGTAGAACTGGATCATGGTTAAATGGGGCCCGGGCAGGGTAATGGTCCTGGACCCCCCCAGACCTTCCGATGTGCCATTCTCTCTCTCTCCTAATTACCATAACCATAAACTCTGCTCAAAACTGTCAGTTTCCATACTATTTTCTTCTTTACTTTTGAAATGAAGTCAGAGATGTGGATGTCGTATAAAACTCTTAAATTATTTATCCTTTGTTGACTAGGTTAGTTCCACTAGACTCGTAGCCTCTTTTCAGGGGAGAACCTTGGCAGTATTTATACTACTAGAGGAAATTTGGCCAGTGCATCAGGGAACTTTCCCCTACTCTATTTTGATAGCTCAGGTAGATGTAAAAGATCTTACAGGACCTACCATCTACCATCAATGCAGACAGATGCGGCCTCATTTTAACATCTCATCCAAAGGATGGCACATGCAGGAGTGAAAAGACACACACACTTATAAGATGCTTATCTCACACCTTCTAAGTTTCCTGCGGCATCAAAATGCTGCTATGCCTTGTACCAAGTTCCCTGTGGCATTCCACAATCATGCTACTTGTACTGCAAAATCATACCTGCTAAATTTTCTGTGGCAAAATCACATCTCTATAAGAATAATGCTGTTTATCAAGTTCCCCATGGGCAAAATCAAATCTCAAGTGTTGCTGCTTTGAAAGAGAATAAGACACTTCGGCAGTTACATATGCATATTGTACTTGCAGACACAACAGAGAGATGGATGGGAAGAAGAAAACGTTTACTTTTTTAAATGTGTGGCTTTTTTAATTAAATTAATATGTGGCTGCCCTCCTTGCCATCAGGGTCTAGGCAATTGTCTAGGTTACCTAGTGCTTGATCCAGCTCTAAGTACAAGAACCATTTTACATAAACTTAAACCTCAAATAACATGGATACATTTGGCCCTTGGGTTAAAGATATTAATGCTACAATGTCTGAAATAAAAGACTGACTTTGTTAACATAAATATCTATGTTCTTAATAGAAAAACTGTTGAGTGGTACCTTTAATAACTCACATGCTACATTCCCACAAACTCTTGTTTTTCTAGTTTACTTCCAATCAATATATTTTCCACCTATATATAATACTTGGAGAAATTGCCCCTTTTCCACAGCAAATACTCTGGGGACCCTGATTCTCTGTGTCTACTCCAGAGTCCTCTTGATCTCTTTGGATTCGGACTCTAGTTAGGGTTATCCAGCCCCCCCATCTAGATACATCAGTACATGCATTCTGCTTTTATTGGAGGCTGTTTTAACTCCAATTTTATGCAAATAGTTTGTTTCTAAATGTTTAATTTGTACTACATTTTATGTATGATGAACTACTAGAAGACTGACGTAGAACACATAAACGCAACTTTACTATCTGGAGAGGAAACATAAATGAAAAAATGAAAGTGCTCATCAATGATTAGGTTTATTACTTTCACCTTTTCATGCACAGCACTTCTTCAGAAACATGACAAAAGTACCAACAACAGCTACTTAAAGTTTAATATTTCCATCCTGTAGCCTGCAAAATCTGATTGTTGCTAGCCAGTTATTCTGTAAGAAGAATGACTTTAATGTGTAAAGGTCTTTATACAGTATGTCATTAAGGTAACTAAAGTCTTGTCACCTTCCACATGGAATCAATAATCTGAATTCCACTATTTATTCTAGATGGTAAGTGATGGAGGTAAACAACTGCATATTTCAGTGTCCAAAGGATGCTGACATACTGTGTGCACAGCAAAGGATAGCAGAAAGATTTGCACTTTTTTTCATTGAAGAAAGCCAACAATGCCTGACTTTGGATATAATCATTGTGTGAATGGCTAGCTTATTTTTTCCTCTACCATAATAAACTGGGCAAAACATTGGTAGAACTCATTAAAGGTCACTCCAGCAGGGCTACTGCTGCTTCTTCTACATATTGCAAAATTGTCTTTAGTCAACATATATGTAAACTGTGAAATGAGGATGTGTCCACAGACTTAACAAGCATAATCTGGGATGCTGAAATTGTGTTTATGAATTGTTGGTGCATTTTATGCAATGTTTTATTAAACTCATGTTTATACTTCCCCTGCAGCTGATAAACTCTAAATATACATACACACACACACACACACACACACACACACACACACACACACACACACACACACACACACACACACACACACATATATATGTGTATATATATTCACACACATATATGTTTATTTGCAGATACCAACAACTAGCCACATTGTTGACATTTGGAATACACATTTGCATGGATTTCCTTTCTAATTCCAAGTCCTGTAATCCATTCCATTGGTCTACAGCCTTGTCTGTGACAGTGTATTTATATCCATGGAAGTGATGACCTTCTTCTTCAGCTTCTTTGCTGTCACTTTCCTGTAGAGGACTCAGCATATACATCTTCAGGTGGCACTGGTAAGTAACAACACTAACAGTGACATGAAAGCAGATCTAGTGCCACATCAGGATAGGTCCCCAAAGATGACTCGTCAGGCTTTGGTCTCCCAGTGCTTCCTTAATACGTTTTTTTAGAAGGGATCTAGTTTCAGTTCCACTGAATGTAGACCATTATAATGTGACTGGAATGTCTGACTGCAAAATGATGACCAGTACAAATTAGTATGATGTAATCATCAGGATAGCTGCAACAGACCAAGAAAAATCATCTTTGGTATTTCCTTCTATCCCTCCCTTAATCCATTCATTCCTCTTTTCCTCTTTCTTTCTTTCTTTCTTTCTTTCTTTCTTTCTTTCTTTCTCTCTTTCTTTCTTTCTTTCTTTCTTTCTTTCTTTCTTTCTTTCTTTCTTTCTTTCTTTCTTTCTTTCTTTCTTTCTCTTTCTTTCTTTTTCTTTCTTTCTTTCTTTCTCTTTCTTTCTTTCTTTCTTTCTTTTTCTTTCTTTCTTTCTTTCTCTTTCTTTTTCTTTCTTTCTTTCTCTTTCTTTCTCTTTCTTTCTTTCTTTTTCTTTCTTTCTTTCTTTCTTTCTTTTTCTTTCTTTTTCTTTCTTTCTTTTTCTTTCTTTCTTTTTCTTTCTCTTTCTTTCTTTCTTTCTTTCTTTCTTTCTTTCTTTCTTTCTTTCTTTCTTTCTTTCTTTCTCTTTCTTTCTTTCTTTCTTTCTTTCTTTCTTTCTTTCTTTCTTTTCTTTCTTTCTTTCTTTCTTTCTCTTTCTTTCTTTATCTTTCTTTCTTTCTTTCCTTTCTTTCTTTCTTTTTTTTTTCTTTCTTTCTTTCTTTTCTTTCTTTCTTTCTTTCTTTCTTTCTTTCTTTCTTTCTTTCTTTCTTTCTTTCTTTCTCTTTCTTTCTTTCTTTCTTTCTTTCTTTCTCTTTCTTTTTTCTTTCTTTCTTTCTTTCTTTCTTTTTTCTTTCTTTCTTTCTCTTTCTTTCTTTTTTCTTTCTTTCTTTCTCTTTCTTTATTTCTTTTTCTTTCTTTCTTTCTTTCTCTCTTTCTTTCTTTCTTTCTTTCTTTCTTTATTTCCTTACTTCCTTCTTTAGCTCCCAACACACAGTCTTATGGCATCTTCTTTCTGCTTGGAATGCATCACCCCTTTCTTGAACTTGCTAAAAAATTATCAAACATTTAGTGGAAGTGTGGGAACAAATAATTAGAAAAGGAAAGGTAATAGAATGGGAAGAGGCCACGAATTTATTTGCATTGCAGGTAGAGATTGTCTTCCCTATCAAGGACTGACATCAGACTGTAGCAAAAGAGGGGATCCTAAGTGAAAGGCCAGCGCTAGTAGAGTTTTTAGTAGAATCTACAACAGAAGCTGCTGTTAAAAAAAGAATAATAAGTAGAGCATATAAAATATTGCATGATAACTATAAGAATCAATCAGAGGAGGTTAGAAAGGATTGGCAACAGAGATTGGATAAGCAATTCACAAAGAACGAATGGGGGATATATGTATGTCTCCCAAATATGCAACAACGTCTAGAAGATTTGGGATATTTGCTTGGAGGTGTTTATATTGGTATTTTTATACCCCAAGTAGACTAAAAAGAATTATTCCTCAGTGACACAGCAAATGTTCGAGGTGTGATAGGGAAGAAAGAGGTAATTGGAAACATATTTTCTGCGAGTGTAATGAGTTGACAGACTTTAAAAATATCCTGCAGACTACTCTGTCAGAAATACAGGGTGAGCAAACTGGTATAACTAAGGAAATGTTTTCTGAGATAGGATACAGAACCGGAATTGCCTAGACACAGTAGGGTCTTCCTGAGTCTAATTATAGTGGCTGCCAAAAAATGCAATTACTATAAAATTGAAAACAAAGTTTAAACCAACTGTACAGAGAGGTAGAAAGAGATAAAAGGATAACTAATTTTGGAAATGGCCTCTTTTTTGTCAATACAGTACAATTACTCTGCATGGGCAGTCTCCTTGGGAAACTATAAAGCCATCTAGGACTACTAGTAGCCGGCTATGACTTGGTGAATGAAACACATCCCTACATTAGACTTATTCTGCCTATTCACTGCATGCCTCAGGGAAACATAGAGAAAAACAAAGTACCCAAACCCTGTACTGAATCTGGAAACTTACACATACACCTCCATATTTTGTTCAGTAGTTAATTAGATATCAATATGATGGCCATTACTGTGTTTGGGACATGACTATCTGTTTTGGGGAGGGTTACTGGAAAATTTTAACCTGTTAACAGGAAATATTAATACTATTTCACATACTACATATATTGTGGCGGGGCTTTGCCTCTATTCTCTACTTTTGCATTACTTAAGCTATTGCAGACTGATACAATGAAATTAAAGAAACAGTGATAGGATACATCATAATAGTGCCGTTTCTGGAAACTCATCAAGGGTTTAGGATGGGAGCAGCACAGAAGAGGAAAATTAAAATGGTAGTGTTACTTTACCTCAAGCTTCTTGAAGGTGACAGAATCAGTTTAAATCACAGACAAACGAAGGTAAAGAGATATAGAACATATTATAGAAGCTTTCAAATTCATGAAAATGGTAATAAATAAGAGAATCAATTTCAGGAATAAAGACAAACAGAAACTATATTACAGTATAGGAGGACAGAAAAAATTCCTCTAAGAAAAATGAGAGCTACTTTTTTCAAAGAGCGAATTCTAGACAAATGAAGCTGTCTTCTGAGAAGCAAGTAGTGTCACAAATAGTGGGTGAATTTAGAGCAGCATGTCTGAACTAAAAGAGCTGTCACAAGGGAGACTATATCAGGCAAAGCTGTTTTTTTACAGAAGAAAGGCATACTCAACAGCCAATAAAATGGAAAGACTTGGTAGAGAGAGTTGCAACTAAGTCTTCTCTTTCTGCTGCCAAGTCTGTGTTTACATAGGAATGAAAAACACAAATCAGTTGTCTGAGCATGTAAAATGCTTAATATTTTACATAACCTATAAATGACTTAGTATTTTGTCTTATTTTGTTAAGGTTAGTATTTTGCCTTATTTTGTTAAACCTCTGGCATTTGATACAATGTTGTTCTGCTGGCTTTTCCCGGTTAGGGGTCGCCACAGCAGAACTCCGATCCACTAATGATTGGCAGTAGATTTTTTTTATGGGTGCCAAGGTGCCAGCTCAATGCCCAACCTTCAACGAAGGCACGCCCATTCTACACATGTCTTTCAAATGCAACTCGACCACGGGGAGGACATGCAGACTCCACACAGAAGGCACTCCAGCCGAGAATCGAATGGGAGAGCCTCTTGCTGTGAGGCAACAATGCTACCGCTGCACCACCACGGCTATATGGCATAAACACGTCAATTATTACTATCTTAAATGGAGACTGCAATATAGTTATTTTTAACAAATGACATTCAACAATAAGACCCTCTTAAACAGTAAATCAGCAGAAGCCATTTAAATGCAGTAGTGAGTCATTTGTGAAATTGTACATCCCCATTATGTTATACTGCCATTTAGGGCAATTTCTAGCACAATTCTGATGATCAAAAGTTTGAAAGACCATCATTTTGAAAAAGGGATCAGTTATTTGCCCCTTTACAACAGTACATACAGTACAGTAATTTTGGAATTAGTATATTTTAAAGTAGTACTTCTGTCAGTAAAGAACCAAAATGTAGGGATTCAGGCTGCCTAACCCCCAGCAATAAATGAATTTAAAATCTCCATTTTTTTTTTTAATTATGGTATTTCTAGTTCTAGGCATCAGACTTGTGATAAAAAAGTGGCATACATACTATTTTTCCTGAGAAAGTAGTTGTTTCCTGTTAGACATTTGATGTTTTGTACCTGTAACACACTTGGGTGCTATACATCGAACAATTTAGCATCCCACTTAAAAACATATCCTACAATCCATAATGCTAGAATGTTTTACCTATACATATAATTATAAGTTGTTTATACATACCTTCAGAATATTTGCATATAAAATTATTGTTCACGTTACATCTGTCATCATTCCATTGGAACATGTAAGGACCTCCAGGCCCCACAGATGCTGAAGGCTGATGATACATGACAACACACACTTCACTGCCACAAGAAGGCTCATCAATGTACCAGTTTCTAAAAAATATATGAATACAAAGAATATTAAACATCTTTGGAAGAATTCTTATATCCTTGTTTTAACTAAAACTGTCTTGATAAATAGCAGAGTTGTGTCATTTATCGGTTCACTTTGTCTCTTGAATAAAAACAAAATTCAGTTACTTCAGAATTTATTCTGAAATTGTTTATCTATTACCTTTGACATTATAGTGTGCTTTTGATATTAGGCACACAATCACACACACACGCACACACACACACACACACACACACACACACACACACACACACACACACACACACACACACACACACTCTCTCTCTCTCTCTAATGGAATGCCTGTTATGTTGTTGCATTCCATTTGCTTTCTGTATTTTCTCAAATTTTGCTCAGTGTTTTAATGTTTAAATGTCCTGTTCCCCTACTCTATTCCTTATTAACAGCAGAAAAAATATGACTATCAAAATAATTCTTCAAGATGCCCTTGTCGAAGATAATAACCGTCATAGCTCATTCTATTTCTACTAAAGTTGCCTAACAGAGTTTACAGATTACTCTGACGTATGATGTTGCTACCCAACATCATTATAAAGAGTTGTTCCTGTATGATACAGTTTGTTCTTGCCCACATCATCTGTGGGATTAACATGATAAAGTCTTAGTTTGGCTCATTAGACCTTTAATATAATAATTCCTCACATCAGATTATTCAAGAAGCAACTATCAGTTCCTTAAACTCTCTCCTGTTCTTTCAGATATACATAGACCTGACCAAGTAGTAACACAACATTACTTAACAAAGCCTTCGTTTATGGTACTCCAGCTGGTCAAAACTGATGAGTGTTAAAATGTTTTTTTTTTCAAACAAGGTTGCTACATTGGAAATTTGTATTTCTCTAAGCTACAGGAACTTCAGAGATAGCTATATTACATAGATGTCTACAAGAAGCAAAGTCCCTTGCATAGTAGAGTGCTTGAAGAATTCTCTTGCACAAACACATGACGCTAATTTTGTTGCAGACTGCTTGTTTTCAGTCTTATGTAGAATTCAGAATCCTGACATTCACACCTGTGACATGGGACATCCTTTACTACATAATAACTTTGATACGGGGGCATCCCCATTTTCATAGTATCAGTACTGGGGTATCCTCATTTTCATAGTATCAGTGCATGCAATCAGGACAGGTAACTGGTCCATGATTCTGTGCACTACATAACATGCCCAGTATTACTGTATGTAGTAAGGCTAGGTAAGGCTAGCCAAAGATGCATGGTGCTGTGCTGTACGTGACTTACCTAGTACTACTGCATACAATAACATCAGGCAAAGGCCACACAAAGCTGTGATTTCTATGACATGCAAAGTATCGTTGTGTATAATGAGGCAAGGAAAGACATGCTCGGTATCATTTCCTGTAACAAAGCTAGATCATATACGCCAAGTATCACTGCACACAATAAGGCTAGGTAGGGCAGGCCCAGTATCACTGTATGTAATATGGCTTGGCAGGACATGCCTAGTATCACTGTATGTGATATGGCTAGGCAGGACATGCCTAGTATCTCTGTAGGTAATACAACTAGGCAGGACATGCCCAGTATCATTGTATATAATAAAGATAGGCAGGACAGGCCCAATATGACTGTATGAAAAAAAGCTATGCAGGACATGCTCAATATCACTGTATGTAATAAAGCTATGCAGGACACACCTGGAATCACTGTATATAATAAAGCTAGACAGGGCATGACTGGCATCATTGCAAACAGAAAGGCTAGTCAAGACATGCCCAGCATCACTGTATGTAATAATGCTTGGTAGGACATGCCCATTATCACTGTATGCAATAATCCTTGGTAGGACATGCCCAGTATCACTGTATGTAATAATGCTTGGTAGGACATGCCCAGTATCAGTGTATGTAATAATGCTTGATTGGACATCCCCAGTATCACTGTATGTAATAATGATTGGAATGACATGCCCAGTATCACTGTATGTAATAATCCTTGGTAGGACATGCCCAGTATCACTGTATGTAATAATGGTTGGTAGGACATGCCCGGTATCACTGTATGTAAAAATCCTTGGTAGGACATGCCCAGTACCACTGTATGTAATAATGCTTGGTAGGACATGCCCAGTATCAGTGTATGTAATAATGCTTGGTAGGACATGCCCAGTATCAGTGTATGTAATAAATGCTTGGTAGGACATGCCCAGTATCACTGTATGTAATAATGCTTGGTAGGATATACCCAGTACCACTGCATGTAATAACGCTTGGTAGGACATGCCCAGTATCAGTGTATGTGATAATGCTTGGTAGGACATGCCCAGTATCACTGTATGTAATAGTGGTTAGTAGGACATGCCCGGTATCACTGTATGTAATAATGATTGGTAAGACATGCCCAGTATCTGTGTATGTAATAATGCTTGGTAGGACATGCCCATTATCACTGTATGTAATAATGCTTGATAAGACATGCCCAGTATCACTGTATGTAATAAGTTTAGGCATGACATGCTCAGTATCATTCTATGTAAAAAGGATAGTCAGAACATGTCAAATATCACTAAATATAACAAACCTAAACAGGATTTTCCTAGCAACACAACATGGAAAAAGCTTAGGCAGGACATACTCAGTATCATTGTATGTAATAAGGCTAGACAGGATATGCCCAATGACACTGTATATAATAACCTTAGGCAGGACATACTCAGTAGCACTGTATGTAATATTGCTAGTCAGGAAATGCTTAGTATCATTGTATATAAAAAGCTAGGCAGGGCATGCCTAGTATAAAAGTATATATTAAGGCTAGGCAGGGCATGTGCAGTATCATTGTATGTAAAAACGCTAGGCAGGACATACCCAGTATCAATGTATGTTGTAGGGCTGTTGTAGGTAGTTTGAGTGGTGTTGTTACACTTGGACTCCAAACAGCTATTCTACATTAAGAAGGTGTTTTTCTGCACCCTTGTGGCCGAAGTGTGCTGATCTAACCTGTCTGAGTTGGGGATTGCTGGTGAAAGCCTTACTGTGAGCTTTCCTGCTTGGTAGTTAGCTTAAAACTTGTTTCCCTTTGGTCATATTTAAGTCTTGCATTTGCATGGTGCTGTTCTTCACTCAGTGGCAGTTAGCAGTGCCCTGTATAGACACAAAAGCCTAGAAGCTCAGTTTTCCCTAAACAGCTGCCATTGAAACCCTTAAGCTTTTCTGCTACTCTATGAGCAACTCAGTTGCACACTGAGCAGTGTTGCCTTATAGATCCTTAGCCTACACAAAGTATAGGTCCCTGTTGTGGTCTTTGTGCTACCAGTACAATCCTGTCAAATTAACCCATTCCATTCCCTAATAAAACATACAGTAAGAGCCTGCTATCATGGACAGGCAGCTTCCCATCATCTCCCTGGCCAGCCTGATAGACTTAGGCATCCTGAGTCAATTTAGCAATTGTCTCGTATACGGACAACCATTTACTCCTGAAACAGACAAATACTTTATGTGAGAGATGTAGCTACACTGTGAACTTGGAAGCAAGACTCTTACATAAGGGCAAATTGAATGCCAAACAGGTTGTCAACACACACTTCTTACACTAATTAAGGACGTGACACATTTATTTATTTATTTATTTCAGTTTGGTGACCGGGAAAGTCCACTGGGCCCAAGAGAGCCTGTTTTCAGTGGAGGCCAGGGGAGAAAAGCTCCAATATAACAAACAGCA
The DNA here is from genome assembly GCF_019279795.1 of Protopterus annectens. NCBI lineage: Eukaryota > Metazoa > Chordata > Ceratodontiformes > Protopteridae > Protopterus > Protopterus annectens. Next base: position 1,397,917,301 of record NC_056741.1, on the reverse strand, counting down.
AAGATACAAAATTAAGTAAGTTACATAATAAAGTACAGTTTACAAGTATGTACATTCTGTATCAGGCTAGGTTGACAAAGATAATTTTGATGTATCTGGATGGTTGTACTGTAGAGATTCATTTGAGAATTTTTCTTCATTACAATTGAAGTGTAGAAACATTATACATAATCGATTAGAGTAAGGAAACACTTTACATGCATTCATTTGACAGAAGAAGCTATTTACAATATTTACAAAGTAGATATGGTGTCTTGAGAAGCAATTGCAGAGAGCTTGGGTCAGCTCAGGGAGATAGTTGTTGGGGTGTTAGAGAGATTAGGAACCTAGGAACAACACCTCCTTAGGCCATTTGTTGGAAAGAGTTAGACAGGGTGAAAGCAGGTGCATTTCCATTTGGAGAAAAAGTAAGTGAAAAGCTGGGTTTTAAAGTTTTCTGAGTTAGTTATTGTCCTGAGAGTGGATGGGAGAGACATAAACCCACATATGCGGAGGTACTCACTAGTAACTTGCCAAAACATCAGAGGCCTCTGAAATGGAAACTACTTACACACATAACAATGCAAAAAACAACCACAACACATAACACACAAACCAGTGCCTCAACAAATAAGCCCATAAGGCATAACACCACAAAACCTAATGTATTGTGAGACACAAGGATGTTCCCCCCACAAGGCTGGGTAAGGATCGGGTTACAATTAGCATCCTATCAGATGCCAGGATCTGTCAAGTCATTTAAGCACTCAAGTCACTCAACCACAGGTACTGGTATGATTCTGTCATAGCCCATGTTGGGGTGAATGACTTGAGACATACCTCACTGGACTATATGAAGAGAGACATGACTGAGCTTTTGATTATGTGTCACAGGCAGGTATAAGCCTAGCCTTAAGAAGCATTCTACCTTCTTCAAGGATGATGCCACAATACAAAAAAAATGACTGACTTTAACAATTGACTTAGTTTCTGGTGTCAGTTCAAGGGGATCCAATATCTGTCAGCCTTGGAAAACACTGTCGATAGTTCATGCTGCTTTATCAGAGATGGTCTGCACCTGTCTCCTCCAGGCTTTCAGATACTGGCAAAGGCATTAGCCACTCCTATTGTGCCTTTTTTAGGCAGTGTTAAACTAACCAACCTCCCAACATAACATAAACTCTCGAGATAAACTCAAGGTACTCCTGCGTAATGCTAGGAGTCTAAAAAGGAAACTGCATTCCTTGGAAGCACTCCTCACTTTGGAAGATGGCGACATCTGTGCAGTCACTGAAATGTTGTTCAAAAGTGCAGAAAGTACCCTGGCTATGCAGGGCTACAATGCCTTCCATATATTCAGACCACAAACTAAGCATAAAAAAACAAAGGAGGAGGAGGTGTCAAAACTGGTCTAACAGTGTGACTCTCTTAAGCTAATCCATGTCCAATTAACTATAGGCAAAGCCCCCTACCACATCATAGCTAGCTATAGGTCCCCCACCATGAAACAGGTAAAGCATATTGCATACCTGGACTTACTGGAGTCACTCACCACACAGCCCAACACCTTACTCATGAGTGATTTAATTATCCTGCCACTGACTTGGAAACATACAAGACCACAAACATGCTGGCTCAGAGGTTCTTGGACTTTGTCAATGCAAATGCTCTGGAACAGCTGGTCAGCAAACATACAAGACGCCCAAATCTCCTGGACATAGTATTCACTAACATGGGAGAGCAGTGCACCCCCCCCCCCGATGTCCTCCCTGGTAAGATCGGACCATAAATCAGTCTCATTCAACGTAATTATAAGATCAGATACCCCACCAAGCTCAAAAACATTTAAGAATTTTTCAAAGACAAACTACATCCTACTATGAGATGGTGTAAGAAGTTTCAAAGCCCCCTTGAACACATACATAGAGATGTACACCGGTGCCCTGTATAACCACTTAACCAGTTGTATAGAATCAGCCATATCTGACTGTATTAAAACCATATATTGCCAAAAAAAACAAGCCACCCTGGTGGACCCCTAGTATAAACAGGCTATAGACAAGAGAAAGAAAACAATGTCCAAGAACAACAGGGAACTGGCTCAGCAGAGGAAGAAACCCCTCTCTAGCTTACACAAATAAATGAGAGACCTTGTCAAGTCCTAAAAAGCTAATTATGAAGCAAAAATAGCCTCCCTGGCTAAGGATAATCACAAGGCATTCTTAACTATGGCTGACATCTAAAAGGGAATACCCAGCTATTTGCTGGAACTGGTTGTGGATGGCAACACCCGTACACAACTGGAGGTAATAGCCAACCTGCTAGCTGACTGATTTGGAGCAAACCCCACCCCCTTTTCCCCTCCAGCCTTCCCCCAAAGTATACCTGCCACCATTTCTCAGTCTATTATCTCAAGAGAGCAGGTCATCTTGGCACTCTCCAAGGCCAAAAGCATGGCATCAATGGAACCAGACAACACCCCAAGTTATCATTTAAACAACTGAATACAGGACCTAGTAGACCCACTTGGATCCCTGTGGAACCACAGCTTGCGAACTGGCTATGTTCAAGCCGAATGGAGGACAGCAACTGTAATCCCTCTGCACAAAGGGGGACCATCAATTGACCCTGGGAATTATAGACCCATAAGCTTGCCTAGCCTCATCTTCAAGGCCATGGAAAGAATCATAATGAACCTTACTAACAAGAACATAGGTAATCTCCAAACTCTGGACCCAACCCAGTTCTGATTTCTTAAAGGTAGATCATGCCTGTTAAACATGGCTGGCTTCTTTGAGAAAGTCACCAAGGCCCTGGACGAGAGAAAGACAGTGCATACCACCTATCTTGACCTAGCCAAGGCATTTGACACAATTTCCCACTCAAGTATTATAGACAAACTCTCTCAATTGGAAATGAACCCCTACATTAGCAGATGGGGAGCCAATTGGCTCACCGACAGGACACATACTTTCAAAGTGGGTGACTTCACCTCTAGCAAAAGACCAGTCACCAGTGGTGTACCATAGGGTTTTTTTTTGTTGGGCCTCTTACTGTTTAGAATTTATTTTTCAGAAGTCATGTGGCTGACCAAGTTCACTGATGATTGCAAATTGGGAGAAATCATTGAGTCCCTCAGCGATGTTAATATACTGCAGACAGGGTTAATGCAGACAAATGATTGGTGACAAAGCTACAGATTAAAGCTAAATGCAAAAAATGCATTATTATTCCCTTTGGAAAAGCTGACCTCCCTGCTGATTACATTGTAGATAGCACCCCCCTAAGTGTAGAGCCAATGGTATGTGATCTGGGTACTCAGGTTGATAGCAACCTGAACTTTGATCACCACGTATCCACAATAGTAAGAAAATCCTTCTATGTCACGCATCTTATAAATAAAGGCATTGCATAGATCTAAGGTTGTTATAATTCCATTATACTCAACTCTCATCAAACCAGTAATTGAGTTCAATACTCCCTTTTGCATGTACCTCACCAGACACCTTAAACAACTGGAGAGACCATGGAGGTTTCTCACCAAGAAGTTACAAGGTGCACAAAATAAATCTTACACAGAAAGACTGAAAGCCCTGTCACTGTAGTCTGTCTCATACAGGTTGCTAAGGGGTGACCTGTGCCTGGGTTATAGGGCAGTCTTTGACCTGACCCTGATGGAAATGCTACACATTCATAAATCAAACTGCATGAGGGCCACTCGCTCCAGGGATCTTAACCTAGCCTCTACATGAGCAGGTTATACTGGAGAGCTAGATACAACTCCCAGAGACTGCCACTTTTCTGGAACCAGCTTCCAATTCACATGGCACAGAGCCTCTCCATGACCCACTTCATACCCAACCTAGACTAAGGGATGGGCGACCACAAATTCACTGCTGGGGTGGTGCCCATGTCCTTCCTGGACAGAAGAACTCATTATTAATTATGATAGACCCTTACCTCACCTAACCACAGACAACTGGGGCAACTTGGGATAAATATGACTAGGCTTGTAAGGGCTGTTGGGCCATTAGCCTAGTAACCTTCTATAAACCTATAAAGTTGGGATGGACATATACAATATCACTACATATATAATATGATTTTGCAGGATTTGTTCAGTATCACTGTATATAATAAAGATAGGCAGAACATTCCTAACATCACTGTATGTAAAGCAGGTTAGGCAGGACATACCTAGTATGACTCTATGTAAAAGGACTAGGCAGGATATGCCCAGTATCAGTGAATGTAATAATGTTAAGGCAGGAAATATCCAGTTTTGCTGTGTATAATATGTTAGGCAGGACATGCTCAGTGTCCCTGTATGTAAAAAGACCAGGCAGGACATGCCCAGTATCACTGTATATAATAAAGCTTGGCAGGATATGCCCAGGTTAGGCATGACATGCTCAGCATCATTCTGTGTAAAAAGGCTAAGCAGAATATGCCCAGAATCTATGCACATAATAAAGTAAAGCAGGACATGCCCAATATCACTGTATATAATATGGTTAGACAAGATATGGCTAGGCTGGCATGCTCCATACCACTGTATGTAATGAAGTTAGGCAGGACATGCCCATTATCACTGGATATAATATGGTTAGACAAGATATGGCTAGGCTGGCATGCTCCATACCACTGTATGTAATGAAGTTAGGCAGGACATGCCCATTATCACTGTATATAATATGGTTAGACAAGATATGGCTAGGCTGGCATGCTCCATACCACTGTATGTAATGAAGTTAGGTAGGACATGCCCATTATCACTGTATATAATATGGTTAGACAAAATATGGCTAGGCTGGCATGCTCCATACCACTGTATGTAATGAAGTTAGGCAGGACATGCCCAGTATCACTGTATATAATATGGTTAGACAAGATATGGCTAGGCTGGCATGCTCCATACCACCGTATGTAATGAAGTTAGGCAGGACATGCCCAGTATCACTGTATATAATATGGTTAGACTAGATATGGCTAAGCTGGCATGCTCCATACCACTGTATGTAATGAAGTTAGGCAGGACATGCCCAATATCACTGTATATAATATGGTTATACAAGATATGGCTAGGCTGACATGCTCCATACCACTGTATGTAATGAAGTTAGGCAGGACATGCCCAGTATCACTGTATATAATATGGTTAGGCAGGACATGCTTAGTATCACTTTGCACTGTATGGTTAAGCAGGCCGTTCCCAGGATCCTTGTATTTAATAAGGCAAGGCAAGACATGCCCAGTGTCACTGTATGCAATAAGGCTAGGCAGGATCTGTCCAATATCACTATATATAATAAGGCTAGACAGAAAATGCCCAGTATCACTGTATGCAACAAAGCTAGGTAAGACATGCCCCATATAACTGTGTTTTATAAGACTAGGCAGTACATATCTGGTTTCACTGTATGTAATAAGGCTAGGCAGTACATGCCCAGTAACACTGTATGAAGTAAGAATAGGTGCGCTATGCTATGAAGTAAGAATAGGTACGCTATGCTCGGTATCACTGTATAATAATAAGGCTAGGTAGGACATGTCCAATATCACTGTATATAATAAGGATAGACAAGATATGCCCAGTATCACTGTATATAATAAGGATAGACAAGATATGCCCAGTATCACTGCATATAATGATAGACAAGACATGCCCAGTATCACTGCATATAATAAGGATAGACAAGATATGCCCAGTATCACTGTATATAATAAGGATAGACAAGACATGCCCAGTATCACTGTATATAATAAGGATAGACAAGACATGCCCAGTATCACTGTATATAATAAGGATAGACAAGACATGCCCAGTATCACTGTATACAGTAAGGCTAGGCAGGACATGCTTAGTATCACTTTGCACAGTATGGATAAGCAGGCCATGCCCAGGATCCCTAAATGTAATAAGGCAAGGCAGGACATGCCCAGTGTCACTGTATGCAATAAGGCTAGGTAAGACATGCCCCATATTACTGTATTTTATAAGACTGGGCAGTACATGTCTGGTTTCACTGTATGCAATAAAGCTAGGCAGTACATGTCCAGTTTCACTTTATGTAATAAGGCTAGGCAGTGCATGCCCAGTAACACTGTATGAAGTATGAATAGGCATGCCATGCTTTGTTTCACTGTATAATAATAATAAGGCTAGGTAGGACATTCCCAATATCATTGTATGTAATAAGGCTAGGCAGTACATGCCCAGTAACACTGTATGAAGTATGAATAGGCATGCCATGCTTGGTATCACTGTATAATAATAATAAGGCTAGGTAGGACATTCCCAATATCATTGTATGTAATAAGGCTAGGCAGTACATGCCCAGTAACACTGTATGAAGTATGAATAGGCATGCCACGCTTGGTTTCAGTGTATAATAATAATAAGGCTAGGTAGGACATTCCCAATATCATTGTATGTAATAAGGCTAGGCAGTACATGCCCAGTAACACTGTATGAAGTATGAATAGGCATGCCATGCTCGGTATCACTGTGTAATAATAATAAGGCTAGGTAGGACATGTCCAATATCATTGTATGTAATAAGGGTAGGTAGGACCTGTCCAATATCATTGTATGTAATAAGGCTAGGTAGGACATGTCCAATATCATTGTATGTAATAAGGCTAGGTAGGACATGTCCAATATCATTGTATGTAATAAGGGTAGGCAGGACATGCCTAACATCACTGTATATAAAAAAGTTAGGCAAGACATGACGAGAATCACTGTCTCAGCAATGAGACAACATGTAGTAGGGTAAACACTTCCTCATAACTTTACTAAAGTTCATCATTTTTGCACCAGCTATGCAAAATGCCTTTTATGAGACTATGGGACTTTATCTCACAGATAGATAGCTGCACAGTCCTTGCACAATTCCATCCCAAAATGTGAATACAGACAGGCAAAATGAAAAACAAGGGATGAGATTCAGAATTACCACCAACAGTAAGCACTAACATGGGCAGAAAACCACTGGCAAAAGCTTTTCCTGACTCTGTGAGCCACCCACTCTGATAATTCTTCATAGGTAATGAAATAACCTTGATGGGCTGCCTGTATGGCTGTGTTAAATGCTTCAGAGGCACGACCATGGAGACAGCCCACTGAGGCTATGCTAAATGCTAATAAGGCATTCTGGGAAGTAGGATATTCTAAATAATGACGTGCTTTCCACCAGAAATGCTTGTGGAAGGGATTTATGCACTCATGGAATTTGGAGAATTCTTCAGATGTGCAAAATTAGCATGACCAACCATGTCAATTAACATCATCATTACGTCTAATAGGAGAGACCACATTGTAGGTTAAGTGTTGGAGAGTTTAGTGGAAAGGTAGTGGTGGGTGTGAGTTTGTATATCTATGTGACAGAATGTGTGTGTGCCCATCTCACAGTGGTATGAACGGTTTTGGGTAAGTGTATGATTGTGTGTGTGTGTGTGTGTGTGTGTGTGTGTGTGTGTGTGTGTGCGCACACACGCGTGTGTGTGTGTGTGTGTGTGTGTGTGTGTGTACACGCGCGCGCGCGTGTGTGTGTGTGTGTGTGTTTGTGTCTGTGTGTATATGTGCACATGCATGTTTGTATCTCACGTCATTTCCCAAATTCACATTAAGTGACCTTTGCCCAGTGTAACCCCTACCTCCTGCACTCATGTCCATTTCTTGTTGTTCAGGCTCATTTTCCTCTACCTCCTCAGTTTTTGTTCAGTGCTTGTTGTACCTGCAACACAATCTTACCTCTCAGATTTATGTTTGGTATTTCCTGTCCAGAAAAAAAAAACATTTCTTGACATAGTGTTCAATGTTTACTGCACAAAGTCACTCTTCTCACTTCCTTAACATTGTGCTCAGTGCTTACCATTTAAAGTGTACTACAGTGGGTAGTGCTGATTTATCACATCTCCACAGCCTGGGATTTTTTCCTCATTTCCAGTTATATCACACCTCTAGGGTCAGGAGGGCATGTGATCTCTATTTGCAATCTATGTTATTTTCAAGTTTCCTCTGTGTCCACATGGCTTTTCTTATGTCCTCCAATTTCTTCTAATATCACATAGAACTGCAGTTTGACAGGTTACACTAAACTTAAATGTATTAGATCCTTTGTCTTTGCCTTGACTTTTTTACTGTTTTATCTGAAGAAGTTTTGCATTTATTAAAATGAATGTGCTAAAACCAAGCGTTTCAACAGCTTTTGAGTATTTTTTGAGATTGTTTTCTGCTGGAAGCATGAATTGGAGTCTCTGCAGTAACATATTTTTCACCTTGACTTTGTGTGCCTGGATTGGGGCTGAGGGCAGTCAATAGGAGCAGTCCCCTTACTCAGATACATCCAGCGATTAACTAGATAAACCTTGTTGCAGAATTCAAGAGGGTTACTGCTATAAACTGCACGATTTCTGACTGCCATTCTATTCACAAATATAATGACCAATTGTAAGCATTTGTTAAAATAATAGTTGTATCCAATATGGTAACTGATGACTGTCTAGGACAAATTACAAACAGATTCTAAATTTTATCATAGTCGTGTTCAGCTTTCTGAGTTTATATTTCTGAATATTGTATTTCTTTTAAACTAAATTATGGCTTGTGTAAAATTGCACTTGCACATTTTTATTTCATTTGGAGTCATTAGTTCTGTGTTTTTGCTGCTATCCACTTGGTTTGAATTTAACTTTAGTTTACTTGAAAAGACATTTTGAAAGTCTTATTTGTATTTATTTTATCAGTTAATTGTCTGAATGTAGTATGATAACATTATTAATGCTCAATATTTGGTACTTCTTGGTAGAGTTGTCAGTGATTAATATTTGTCACATCTTCTTTGAAGTGTTACGTGGAAACTGCATGGCTTATTGATTATTTCTGTCATCTAATCATCTGCCATTTCTAAAAAGCAGTGGTTGTTTGATTTCACTTAGGGTCATTTAGCCAACAATTTTGGATCCTTGACTTTTGTTGTCATTGTGTTCCTTTGTGAATAGACATGGGTTTTTCATCTTCTCAGGAGCTGAAATGATTCACTGATGGCTCTTTGGTTTAGTGCATGTTTGACTTAGGATCTATTTGTTATGACTGGGAGTCACATCCATTGGTATTATGTGAGAACTAATTGCAATGTATTGTAAGAAATTCTGTATTACTTTAACCTGCGTAAACTGAATTTTACCAACACGACTACATTATGGTAGACTAGATGTCACTTAATTTGGTATCTGTTTAAATGAAGGAACACAAACTTTAAAAACAAAGCTTAGGTCATTTTCATTTTTTTTCATTTGACTGGATAATGTAATATATTTATGTGGTTATAAATTTAATCAGTGGCCTTAACCTTTAGGCATTTTATTTATCCTTACAAAACTGAGTTGCTTAATAAATAATCAGTTTTCAAGTATTTATTGCCTGATTCATTATCTTTGTTTAAAGTTTTGTAAACTAGGAGTGAAGTACTTTAATCTTCTTGAACTATTAGCCAATTGGTAGGTGTGTATCAGAGCTAATATATTTTAAATTACAGATATGTGAAATCAGTGCAAATAACGAAAAACTAAGATGCAGTTGAACAAATATTCAACACAGCATAAAGCTACAGAGTTCTGCTGTTAAGCTGCAAAAGTAAATAACAGATTCACTAGAGATGTGTATAAAATATGCAAGCAATGGTTTTCTAAAGAGTTATTAGGGTGGCACATTGTTTCATCATAGCAGACTTGGTCTTGTTATTTTAAACAGTGATATTGTGCGGTGTGATCAGGTGACTTGATAATTATTTGGGGTATTACAACGCAGCTACAAATACAAAAGGTCGCCATTCCTTCATTTATATACAGTATTTAGTGCTACTGATTTTGATTTAAACTTGAAATATTTTTTTCCTAGTTTTTTTTGTTTTTGTTTTTAGATTGGATTGATGCATTTAACATGCCAGTTTTTTTATAAATTAACCAAAACATAGATCAGATATCAAGTGGCTCAGTGTTTTATCAGTAACACCCATGCAGCCCATGACCCCATGATGGATTTTTATAGAATTCCATGCCTGCTGTATTCTGCCTTCAAAGTTTACTATGCCTCTTTCTCCTTTTTCCTTATATTATGCTGTAGCTAATTACCATTGTTAACCACTAGCGCGTCTCTCATTTTGCTTTACTACATATCTATTTAGTGTTTATATACATTGTCAGTTGGTTCTTTTTGTTTTAAACTTTTCTAACTCGATCTTCCAAGTGCAGAAACACACTATGAATGTGTATAAGTAACCTGCTTCTAAAACCACACTTCACCAGATCTGTTATGTTTATACCTGATGTATCTTTCTTGTGTGAGTAAGCGCAAAATTATCATTTTGTGAAATCACCTTCAACTATTTAAATTTATTGGCCATCCTACTGTATTCCATAGTACCAGAATACAAAAGTGACCACCTCCTTTCAATCTATCTTGCTGTTTTAAAAATAGTGACTCTCCATTAAAACTTAACTTTTTAGACAGGTAAAACTTAAGTTACTTACTTTCACATCTAACTCCTCTAGTGCACACTGCAATGTTTAGGATACACCATTTTTTTGCATCTTACCTTTAAGCATCCCTGTTACTAGCACTTGCTCTAAAACCTGCTGGAAAGCACTAGGAAGCCTTAAACTGCTACAAGCACTCAACTCTCCTTGTTAATAAGGAAAAATTAAACGTAAGCACTAAACAGCATATAATAGCAAAGTACCTTGCTAAGGTAAGGGAAAACAGCTCCTGTATTTTACAAAAAAAAAGCACCAAACCAGGCATGTGCAAGGGTCAGCTTCTGGTGATTTCTCCTGTCCACCTGGTGAATCGGGGCATACTGGGTATGACGACCGTGCCCTGGCCCAGCAATCAAGGAGTCTCAATCCTCACCACTGACACCAGAAAGGGTGACTCCTAGAAGAGGAAAGGATAACTAATACACACAGTAAAGTACAATTTTCCTTAAGTGCACACAGAGATCACAGTCAGTCTAGGGCTAGTTGCTCCCTTGCTTACAAGGTCCCCAATAAGACTCTCCACTGGCACAGCTATAGGGTCCAGGTCTCAGCCTAGCTGGGCAAGCTAAAACCTCCAGTACTCTCTCTGTCCAACCAGTGCTTTGTGTCCCTGCCCAAGTAGCTGGCACAACACACACACACACTTTGAGAAGAGGTTATACAACCACACGGACCCTCCTTGGAAAAGGCTGGCACACATTCTCCAGCTGTGCCCGTATTACGCAGACCATACTGTAGTTATTCCTGCCACCACCCAGCTAATAATTATTAGCTACTAAAAGGCCCTTAAAAGGATGCCCAATTATTACTGTGCAATATTATTATCCAAGTGGTAATGTGACTATTCAGTCTAAGGCTTATTTTAGAGTGGCCTATTGCAATGAACTCTATAAATATGCAATGTACTCTAGAGCCTACTTCTCTGTACAAACCAGCCACAGGTAAAGGTTTTTAAAATATTTAATAATAAATAATTAAAACACAAGACAATACTACTACACCACATAGATATCTAAGAGTTCAGAGATCACACAGAAACTTAAAACAATACAGTAGGACGGGTCTGATGTCAAAGAAAAACACTTAATCTAACTTTCTAATCTTTAGCTAATCTTAAGAGAAAACACAGTGCTATAATCTTACTTACATACATAAAGCATAAGCACTGCTGGGTTAGATGTCCAAGGTCAAAATGCTTACAGTCTCTCACTGAACAATAGTTTTTAAACACTAACCAACAGCTCTGCTGAGGCCCTCCCAAATTACATCATTTTGACACTTAGGTTTTCTCAGGCCACAAACTGCATTATTTAACAAGCTAACACCTGCTCAGGAAACTACAACAATACAAGGCATTTCACATATACTCTCTAGCAGAAACCAGAGCAATAAAGCACCTTACACATGTAAATTCTGGCCCTTAACTTTAACCTTAAAACAATGGGCATGAAACCTTCATCCAGACCCAATGGATCCGACTTGTAAAACATCAAAGAGATTCATAATATTTTCCAACTTCAAAAGACACATTTGAAATGCTTGGCTTGGTTTTCCTTATGGCAGATGGCAATGTTGCAGCAATCTTGAAGTTCACATTTCACAGAGTTTTCTCTCATTTAAAAACACAAGCCTGTATTTTACATTTATTTATACAGTTGACAGAATCATGTATCACATTCTATTTGACTAAGCTGGCAGCCTTTGCCCATCTTCCTCCAATCTTCACACTGGGGCAATGCAGCAATTGCCTCATGTACACAGACAACCCTCTCCTCCTACCACCCAACACTACAACCTGCGAGAGATGCACTTACATAGCCAAACTGGAAGCAAAGCTCTCTCCAGCCAAGATTGTGCTAGACACTCAAGAGGAGAAGGTTAACACCCACACTACACCTCAAGCAACACATAGCCCTTCTAAACCCACACCACCAACACCCTCACATAGCAACACTAAACCCTCATATGTGGAGGCCCTTTACAATAACCTGCCCAAGCAACAAGGACCTCTGAAGCTGAAACACAAACAAACACCAATCACAACCAAAGTGTCATATAGCTCACAACACCAGTGTGCCACTCAACAACAGACCCTAAGGCAAGACAAAGTACCCAACACTTTAGTCATAGGTAACTCTATAGTCAGGCACACTGATGTGCCACTCACCAGGCTGAACAAGGAGAAAATTACAGTCAGCTGTCTGTCGGGTGCTAGGATCCGCCACATAACGCATGCAATCAAGTCACTCCACAACAGGTACAAATGTGACTCTGTCATTGTCCATGTTGGAGTGAATGACTTGAGACATACTTCCCTGGACTACATGAAAAGAGACATGGAAGAGCTCTTGGATCATGTGGCCCAGGCAGGTATGACCCTAGCCCTGAGTAGCATCCTGCCTTCACCCAGAATGATACCACAGTATAAGGACAAAATGATTGACTTCAACAATTAGCTAAGCTTCTGGTGTCATTCAAAGGGGATCCAGTATCTGTCTGCCTGGGACGACATGATCGACAGACCACGATGCTTTGCCAGAGATGGTCTGCACCTGTCGCCCCTGGGATTCAGCATACTGGCTAAGGCGCTTGCCACCCCTATAGTGCCTTTTTTAGGCAAAGTACAAAGGACAAAACCACCACTGTAACAGGTACAAGCATGCAAAATCTGAAGGTAATACTACTCAGTGCTAGAAGTCTAAACCTCAAAATGCACTCTCTCGAGGCACTCCTAAAAATGAAGAACATCAATATCTGTGAGGTAACAGAGACCTGGTTCAAGGTTCCAGAGAGCACCCCTGCAATACCAGGCTACAAATCTTACCACACTTTTCGGCCACCAAACCAGGACAGAAACACTAAAGGTGGAGGAGTGTCCATATTCACCAAGGATATTCACACCATCAGGCTAGCTGCCCAACATAATGTGTCCGAAATTCTCCAGGTGCAACTAACACTAGGTAAGACTGCAATCCAAACTGCAGCTTGCTACAGATCCCCCACTATGCCCCAAGATTCTCACTACACCTTTCTAAACATACTGGAAAATATTAAGACACAACAAAACACCCTAATACTGGGTGATTTCAACTACCCTGCCATTAACTGGGAAAATACTTGTGTACCAACACCTTTGGCCAGCGGTTCTTGGATTTCATAAATTCCAATGCCCTGGATCAACTAATCCATAGTCCCACCAGGGGCTCCAATATCCTATACCTGGTCATTACCAACATGGGAAATCAATGCTCCACACCTATGGTCACCCCCTCGTCGGTCAGGTCTGACCATAAGCTAATCACCCTTGACATCCACACCCCCCCCCCACTAAGGAAACCATTGTAAAAAACTTCTCCAAAGCCAACTTCATGCTACTCAAGTCAGAAGTGACAAACTTCATGACACCCATGCAGATGGGAACTGAAAGTTAGTTTGCTGAATCCTACACTAAGGCACTGCACGAGCACATCCACTCATACATGAATCGTGCCATCCCAAATGGAACCAAGACGTTCTCCTCCAAAAAAAGGAAGCCATTTTGGTGATTCCCTGCCATAAACAAAGTTTACAACAAAAGGAAGAAACTTTTGCAGAAAAGAGGAAAGCCCCAGGATGCAAAAAAACTCCCTTACCAGCCTCAATAAGAAGCTGAGATCCTTCATAAAATCCTCCAAAGCTAGTTACGAAAATAACAAACCAATGAAGTACGAAACAATAAAAAAGAAATTGCCAGGTAAATCCATCTCTAGCCAAGGTGATGTAAAATGAGCTGATAGCAATGTTCTGAACGCAAGTTTATTGTTCTTTTAAAACAACATACGTTTTCGCTACTGTCCAACAGTAGCTTCTTCGGAGAAACTGACAAACAAAAAGCGCCAAACATTTAAACCTAAAGGTGACGTAAATACGTTACAACATGTCACTGCAAGTCACACACGACCATACTCATTCAGTAACTTAAGTATATTAATACAAGTATAAAATGCATATAAAAACAAACTTGTACCAACAGTGTTATATTTAAAAATAATAAAAGCAGTTCATTCAACAAGTCTATGCTTATATAAAACATTAATTGCTAGTGTAATATAGTGTATTATTACGTTTACCATGCATATAATTATAATTAGCATAAGAATTTTAAACATTTATATTTGATTTTATTTTTTGAAACAATATGATTGTATCATTATTTATTTATCATTCACTTTTTATATATATAAACTGTTTAATGTGGAAGGTATAATTCTTGGTAAAGTGACTGACAGTCCTTATAAATTTGTATATTAACCCTTTAAATCTTGTTTGAAATGTGCAGTAGTAGAGCTGGCGAAGTATAATACACTATATTACACTAGCAATGAATGTTTTATATAAGCATACTTGTTGAATGAACTGCTTTTATTATTTTTAAATATAACACTGTTGGTACAAGTTTGTTTTTATATGCATTTTATAGTTGTATTAAAATACTTAAGTTACTGAATGAGTATGGTTGTGTGTGACTTGCAGTGACATGTTGTAATGTATTTACGTCACCTTTAGGTTTAAATGTTTGGCGCTTTTTGTTTGTCAGTTTCTCCGAAGAAGCTACTGTTGGACAGTAGTGAAAACGTATGTTGTTTTAAAAGAACAATAAACTTGCGTTCAGAATATTGCTATCAGCTCATTTTACATCACCTTGGCTAGTGACGGATTTACCTGGCAATTTCTTTTTTAGTTACGAAAATAAAATTGTCAAAGATTCCAAAGACAACCACAAGGCATTCTATAGCTATGTCAAGAATCTAAATGGCAATGCTCAGATCTGCTCTGAGCTACAACAGAATGGCATTAAATATACTGATCCCAAGGATATTGCCAATATCCTGGAAGATTGATTCAGTGCTAACTTCACCCCCCTCTCACCCCTAAAGGGCCCATTTCAATACCAAAAGATTGCCAAATTCTGGTAATACCAGCCACACAGGTAAAAACTGCACTCTCCAAAGCTAAGAATACAGCATCCATGGGACCAGATGACATCCCGGGCTGTGTAATACATGAACTACAAAATGAACTGGCACTTCACCTAAGTGTCATGTTTAATCGTAGCATCACCTCAGGCTTTGTGCCCACTGAGTAGCGCACAGCTACAGTTATCCCACTCCAC
>NC_056741.1:1397891628-1397896628 GCF_019279795.1 Protopterus annectens | reverse complement strand
ATTTAAGTTGAGCTGCTTTATTCTATAATGAAATCTGATGAAGCGTATCAAGGATACGTGAAAGCGCTCATTTCTTTTGTTTTATTTGTTCGAATAAAGAAGAAGTTGGATTTTTACTGTGAACTGGTGATTATTCCATAGGAACAGAATTGTTTCAGTCGTTTTGCTCTGGTTCACCTGTGTTATTTATTCGTATTACTCTGGTCGTGACAAGTGTTCCAGGTTTAGTTGAACGGTTTTTTCTGTATTTTTTGGCTGGTAACTTTAACCGGTTCAACTAGCAAAATGGCTCATCCCGCTATCGAGCTAGATTACAATCCGGAATCGAGGGCTGGTGCCAAGAGATGGTCGAATATTGTTAGCAATGGTCCGAACCCTTTATTGAGTCTGGATTTTGGGAAAGACTTGAATTCCCAAGTTGAACAAGGTAACTGTAACATGGAACTGTTTAACACACTGTATAAACAGCTAGAAAATACGTTATATAAAATACAACGCTATAATTGGCAACGAAAGCATTTAGAAGCATCACTACACTTTAATTTAATACCTAGGGGCATGAGAGTACTATGTATGCCGACCTACGGCGACAGTCAACCAGAACTATTAAGAAAGTGGCAAGAGATCAATCTAAACACCAGCCGGCAATATATGCAACTTCTAATAGAACATTTCATGCCCCTTGAAAGTGATTTGATCAACAATGCCAATAAGCTTAACCAAGAAATTTGTGAAACTTTTAATAATGAATTTTGCTTAGGCAAAGTAGAAGCGTTATATATTCAAGTTGAAGCGTATAGTAACAGACTGCAATCCATAAAACAACGCAAACTACAGCGTGACCATCGTGACTTTGCTGAAGGTCACGTGTTCATTTGGCCACGCCGTATGCATCAGGAAGATGCAGTCAAACATAATGAGAGAACATTACATCCTGAAAACTTGAATCATGAAGAGTTAAGAGCACAAAACACTACGGTGGTCCAGATTAATGATACCAGAACTTCCGATAGTGCATTCACCACGCCGCCTGAGGTGGCGGATTCGTTATTACATGCTCCTGCCTCTACACCCCTACCGAACCAGGAGGCAGAAAAAGGAAATAAAGATAGAAGTAGCAAAGATACAGGGGCAATTCTGAAACGCCACGCAGTAGCCCCCCTTTTTTACCCTATTCAATCAAAAAACCAATAACTTTCAGGGAGAGATCCAGGAGCTGGGAGAAACGAAAAAGGACTCTTTCGGAAGAGAATGGACAGCAAAGACGACGACAGAAGCAGTAAATGACTTTTCCTCTTCTTTGTTTTTTAACCTTTCTAGTTATATGTTGAATGAATCTGATATTAGTCTCCTAAATAGAGGTCTATCGTTTATGCCTTCACAAGCAAGCTGCTTACAAGATATGTTGATAGATGTAAGACTATTTAGTCGTAAAGTAGCACTTAAACTGATGTTTTATAATGAAGCAAATAATAGTGAAGAGAATAAGAGTGCATTTAGTTGCAAAAGAAAAGTGTATATTGTCCACCACTACCTAGTCATGTTGATTGTTTTGTAAAGCTATGCGAAAAAGTTTGTATGATTATTTCTTTCAAGGCAATAGAAAATGTCTATATTTTAATATGAACAAGTATGAAAGGATATCTCTACAGGAATTAACAGGAGAACACTCCATTATTATTAGACCAGCAGACAAAGGAGGAGGCATAGTGATACTGGATACAGAACAATACAATGCACTGATGGCATTAATGTTAAGTGATCAGGATACATATATAGAAATTACTAGTGATAAGTTATCAGAAATACTGAATAGAATCACTGATGAGTTATACGACATGCTAATGTGTCGACAGATTGACAAAGTATTGTATGATTTCTTATATATAGAGTTTCCACAGATACCACACATAAAAGCATTACCTAAAATGCATAAAGAAATGTCCCCCCCTCCCCTTAGGCCCATCGTAGATGGTGAAGGATGGGCCACACAGAACATTTCTATTTTCATAGAGAAGAGTTTAAGACCTATCATGAACCAAATCCCCACCATTCTGAGAGATAGCTATCAGCTGTTGGAGATGCTGAACAATTTGGATATAACATTAATTCCTGGGGTTCACATGCTAATTACTTTAGACATACAAAATCTCTTTACTAGTATTCCAAATGATTATGGAATACAGAGTATTAGAGAATTACTTCAACACTACCCTGAAGTTAGTAGAAATAAAAATATACTAATATGCCAATTGCTGGATATGGTTCTTTCCAACAATGTTTTTTCTTTTTCCAACCATTTATATCTACAAAAGTGGGGTGTTGCCATGGGCACACCCTGCGCTAACACCTATGCCAATTTGGTGATGAACTGGTGGGAAAGGGAATTCCTATTTAGTTATCCTCTATTCAAGAATGCTATTATGTATTCAAGATTTGTAGATGATATCCTAATTATTTGGGATGGAACAAGAGAGCAGTTCTCAAGTTTATTACAATATATGGAGAATACCACTCATTTTCTCAAATTTACTATGGAAGCATCACACATAGAGATTAATTTTCTAGATCTGAACCTGAAAATAGAAGAAGGAAAAATTACATCAAATATCTATAGGAAAAATTGTTGGAAAAATACTATACTCAGCTTCGATAGCATGCACCCCAGGCATGTCTTTAGAGGCATTGTTAAAAGCCAGTTTACTCGATTGAATAAATTATGTAAGAAAAAGACAGATTTTCTATTAGAAGTAGAAGTGATGGAACAACTGTTCCTGAAAAGAGGATATAACAAAAAAATGGTGAGGGAAATAAAAGAACAAGTCATGAAAGATAGAGATGGGGTTTTAGTGGAAAATGACACATGGAGGACGTACAATAATAATAAGCAAAGATATAACTCAAATTTCAGAGAAAAAGTTCAATTCCTGACCACCTATACTAATGATAACAAGAAGATCACACAAATTATAGGACAACATTGGCCAGTATTAACGGTGGATGAAAGAACAAGGAAAATCATAGGAGAAACGCCAGGATTCATATATAGAAACAATAGAAATCTAAAAAGATTGCTATGTAAGACACACAAAAAGAACTGCCCTCAGTCCGAGACTATGCTTCAATTTAGGTACCTTTATGCAACAAATGTAATATGTGCAAGTATATTACTGAGGTCCAGGAGTTTATACACCCAACCTTGAATTATGAATTCAAGCCTAGTTTCTATGCCACATGCAACACATGTAACGTTATTTACCTTGCAACATGTGAATTCTGCACAGCTTTTTACATAGGACTCACTAAAAGAGAGTTTAGAAAAAGGATCTATAACCACACATATGATATTAGAAAAAATAATGAAACCAATGCACTGGCCAAGCATATAAAAGAAAATATAACACATAGCTTTAAATTTAGAGTCTTACAAATAGTTGAGACAAATACATATGGAGGAGAATCAGTGAATATGCTTGAATTAAAGGAACTTCATTGGATCCTAAGGATGAGGGCACATTGCCCCGGTCTCAACCAATATGTTCCAATGAGACCAATACTAAGATAATTCTAATATCTGAATTAGATGCTTAGCCTGGATTTTCTAGGATACTATAGACCTTATGAGACTATACATAGACCTAAACTTAAATTTATATTAAGTTTTTGCCTAGGTAGATGGAAATACTACTTGAATATACACATGCACATACATTTTTCATTTTCTATTTTTTATTTTTATTTTTATCATGTTAAATAACTTACATATTTATAATTAATCGCAACAAGAGAATAATATGTGGATGTATGAAGATCGCACACATCCTATACATATATATTTATTTGAGAAATGTTTACATTTATCCTGATTTCTATAACATAATGTTATAGAAAATAAGCAAGATACAAATATTTATTATCTATTTATTTTTCTATTTTGTATTTATTCATCTAATTATTCATCTGTATATTTATATTGATAGGCATATATTATAACCTCATTAGTCAGTATATATGTCCAATATTAATCAAATAGGATATTTATAACTGATAGGAACTGTTAGCAATAAGGTCATTTACATGGTTCCTTTGGTATATTTATGTGTCCATATATATATATATATATATATTTTTCTAGGTATAATATATATTATGTCACATATGTATTTCTAGATATATACATATATATTCATTTACTTGCTACTTACAGATGCTCATTTACTCATATATTAGTGTGTACATTGATTCATCCATATATTTATTTATTTATTTATTTATTTATTTATTTATTTGGAATTGTTATACTGAAGTTCCTAATGTTTATGATGAATTGAATATGTAACTATGAAATATAACTTCCAGATAGATAATTATGAGTTTGAATATACGCTCTAAGTATTTTCCTAGTAACCATTTTTAGTAACTACTGATGTATGTGCTAGATTATTACATCTATATATATATATTTTGGTTTTTAACATTCGAGATGTGTATAGGCATATACATTACATATATCTCATATTGTCTGCTTTTATAATATACAATTTTTATATTTAGTTTAGTTTTAATATGCTACTTAAAGAATTTACAACGCAGCTTGATTTTTTAGAAGACACTTAAAATGTATATGAATGATGACCTGATACCATAGGATGAATGCTATCAGCACTAAATGTGAGCATGACTTTAAAAGTAAATTACACTCTTTTATTAAAGGAAGATGGCTGTTAACTAATTAATTAATTAGATAAATGGTGCAATGAAGGACTACAGAGTACTATTTAAGTTGAGCTGCTTTATTCTATAATGAAATCTGATGAAGCGTATCAAGGATACGTGAAAGCGCTCATTTCTTTTGTTTTATTTGTTCGAATAAAGAAGAAGTTGGATTTTTACTGTGAACTGGTGATTATTCCATAGGAACAGAATTGTTTCAGTCGTTTTGCTCTGGTTCACCTGTGTTATTTATTCGTATATTATTTATTAACTGAATCCAAGTTAAT